>NC_068323.1:496820-506820 GCF_025860055.1 Xyrauchen texanus | reverse complement strand
GAAGCAGTGTAGATGTATTGTAGATGCAGTGCGGATGCAGTGTAGATGTATTGTAGATGCAGTGCGGATGCAGTGTAGATGTATTGTAGATGCAGTGCGGATGCAGTGTAGATGTATTGTAGATGCAGTGCGGATGCAGTGTAGATGTATTGTAGATGCAGTGCGGATGCAGTGTAGATGCAGATGCAGTGCAGATGTATTGTAGATGCAGATGCAGTGTAGATGTATTGTAGATGCAGTACAGATGTATTGTAGATGTATTGTAGATGCAGTGCAGATGTATTGTAGATGCAGTGTAGATGTATTGTAGATGCATTATAGGAACTGAGGTTGAAATATCACAATTACCCCCTAAATACACACCTTTAGCTAAATGTATGCCGTTTGCATTAACAGCCAAAATTATCGAAAAAATGAAAGACACAAACGTCCCGAGGTTGCACAAGGGTTAAATACACAACAGTGTTGTACATACGGTGAGGATTGTATCGTACAATATTGTTTTACACCCATACTTTATACCGCTCATTGAAGAGCCGAGTCCCTCACCGCCGCGTGTTGTCCATTAAAGACGCTGCTAGCGTGAATGGGGTCTATTGAGAACACCTGAACTGGTCTGTGTGTGCGGGCAGGTACGGAGGATCTGAACCGGCTGGTGTCAGAAGAGTTCCTCTCGTTCTTCATCCAGACCGTCGGTCATGTCTCTCAACACGTGAAGCGCTGCGGGAACACACGACAGTTCCAGAGGAAGTCCTTCCTGAAGTCCGTCCAACACAAATCACATCTGGACTTCATCAAACTCTTCATCCACACACAGATGTTTGATGTGTTCCTACAGGAGGAGGAGACGCAACCCAACCCAAACGGTACACGCATGTCAGTCTCATGTATAACTGTCACGTGTGTTCTGACGGCGTGTTGTGTGTCTGCAGGAGTGTTCCAGAAGAAACTTTCAGAGTGTCATGGGAGGAAGAAGAGAGAGAAGACTAAAACACGATGGGTGCAAAGTTTTGTGGTGTGACGTCATTTAATCCATTACAGCATCAAACCTCTAGTACCTGTATTTCATGTTTTAATGTAATAAAGTATCCCCTGAAGTCATCAACATGCTTTTATATCTCATAATTCCCCTTTGATTATGGTTTGTAATTGTCATATTTCACCCCAAACATCTCCAGAAAACATTCAGATGATTTGCATCGAGACATTTGTAAATAAGTCATGATTTTATTTGTAATGAAAACAATGTCCCAAAATCTTAATCTTTATCAAAATGGACTTTTTCTACAATCACATTTATATTGTTAATAAAAAGATAATATTCATATAGATGTGAAGAATGTTTACATGAGCCGCATAAACCGTGTAAGACCGATGAGACAGTGCGCTAGCGGTTAGCATACTGCCCTCAGATGCTGCCGGCGAGCAGCGGTGACGTCTCTGCAGGTGTGCGTGCTGTAACAGGACGGTGATGAGGAGAATTGTACAGGTGATTACAGTGAAGCAACACCTCCGCTCGCAGAGTGATCTTCTGCAGAGAGACAGAGACTCGTTTCACACATCAAACGGTGTTTAAACGGTTTCAGATGAGAGATGTTTTACCTTGAAGTCTCTGATGTAAGTGAAGAAGAAGCTGATGAAGGACAGAGCCAAAGACCATTCTGATATCGTACTGACAATATGAGCCGTGAATCCCTGATAAACACACATATATATACACACATGTTTCCTTTAAATACACACGGATAAACACACACATGCTCCCACAGACCTTTACTGGATTTCAGATTCAATCATATTATAGAGATTGCATATATAAAGAGCGAGTACAGCTGAGCACCGTAAAAATAACATTTAATTCGTTTCTGCATTTCAAGATTTTATTCATTTCCACTTTATTGCGTCACATCTTTAATGCGGTTATATTTAATGCGTCGCATCTTTAATGCGGTTATATTTAATGCGTCGCATCTTTAATGCGTCGCATCTTTAACACTCACGCGACACACACTCTCGCGCACACACACACATACACTCACAGGTTCTCCAGGAATCCAGTGTAGTTTCTTGTTGACTTCTACTCCAGGTAAACTGCTGTACATGATCACAGACGACACAAACACTCACACGGTCAAGGAGCAAAACGAGAGCTGACGCTGTACAACACACATCAGTAGAGTATGTAAGGAAGGATACTGCTGATAATACTGGCTGAAGTCCAGATCCCCACACTCAGACGAGTCCAGAACATGGTTTTACTGTGGACGTGAGGCTGCATGAGGTACGACAGCAGCGTTTGGACGAGAATATACAGCGCGCCGACTCCAAACGTCAACACCGCCCCGACCAGATGCATCGAGAACAGGGTGGTTTTCTGCCGAACACGTTATTCACATTCTCATTAACATTATTTAAAGGGATAGTGCACCCAAAAATGGAAATACACTACATCACAGAAGTACTAACTACATCATGATGCTTGTGGTGAAATGTGTGTACCTGAAAGTTTGCGACAACGCACATGCCGAGCGAACTCCCGCAACCCAGCACGAGCCCCAACCGATTGAGCCGGTTCAGTCGAGTGTCGTACTCGTCCGTCAGCGCCTGCAGCTGCTTGTAGCGCACGTACATCGTAGCGACACCCAAGAATGCCGACACGTTCAACATGATTCCAAACACGCATCTCTCTGGAGCGACTGTCCCCGTGTCACTGCAAACACAACTCAAACTCATTAAAACAGTGTGCTGCAACTGAAGACACATGATCAAATCCTTTCTTCTGATCACCTGATGTACGGCACCAGCGGGTCAACATGTCGCAATATCACAGCGGTGATGTAAGCAAAGATGAAGGTCGCCGCGGTCCATGTGACCAGCGCTGCAGGCAGAATACACAAGCCCTCCTGAAACCACCACATCTCTGATGACGCTTCACTCCTGCAACACAAGAGATTAGCATTAGAATTAGCTTCCTCTTTCTGCAGCAAACATCATGCTGTGTTCTGAGAGAACTGGTGTTTCACTTCTGCTGTGTGACAGCACATGACAAACCACTGATGAACCACTCATGCACAACTTTCACCAATCAACAAACGTACACACACTATCTAATACCGTGATCCGGGCTCCCACCCTGATGCTTCCAGGCCTCCCGTCACAATATTCCCCTTGTGCGTAATTATTCAGGACCACATTAGGACTGACTATCACACCTGGAGTCGCGAGTTTGAATCCAGGGTGAGCTGAGTGACACCAGCCAGGTCTCCTTGGCGAACAAATTGGCCTGGTTGCTAGGGAGGGTAGAGTCACATGGGGTAACCAAATTGTCCCGGTTGCTAGGGAGGGTAGAGTCACATAGGGTAACCAAATTGTCCCGGTTGCTA
The DNA here is from genome assembly GCF_025860055.1 of Xyrauchen texanus. NCBI lineage: Eukaryota > Metazoa > Chordata > Actinopteri > Cypriniformes > Catostomidae > Xyrauchen > Xyrauchen texanus. The sequence continues at coordinate 503,437 of NC_068323.1, read as the reverse complement.
GGGAGGGTAGAGTCACATGGGGTAACTAAATTGGCCCGGTTGCTAGGGAGGGTAGAGTCACATGGGGTAACCAAATTGGCCCGGTTGCTAGGGAGGGTAGAGTCACATGGGGTAACCAAATTGGCCCGGTTGCTAGGGAGGGTAGAGTCAAATGGGGTAACCAAATTGGCCCGGTTGCTAGGGAGGGTAGAGTCACATGGGGTAACCAAATTGTCCCGGTTGCTAGGGAGGGTAGAGTCACATGGGGTAACCAAATTGTCCCGGTTGCTAGGGAGGGTAGAGTCACATGGGGTAACTAAATTGGCCCGGTTGCTAGGGAGGGTAGAGTCACATGGGGTAACCAAATTGTCCCGGTTGCTAGGGAGGGTAGAGTCACATAGGGTAACCAAATTGTCCCGGTTGCTAGGGAGGGTAGAGTCACATGGGGTAACCAAATTGGCTCGGTTGCTAGGGAGGGTAGAGTCACATGGGGTAACCAAATTGGCTCGGTTGCTAGGGAGGGTAGAGTCACATGGGGTAACCAAATTGGCCCGGTTGCTAGGGAGGGTAGAGTCACATGGGGTAACCAAATTGGCCCGGTTGCTAGGGAGGGTAGAGTCACATGGGGTAACCAAATTGGCCCGGTTGCTAGAGAGGGTAGAGTCACATGGGGTAACAAAATTGGCTCGGTTGCTAGGGAGGGTAGAGTCACATGGGGTAACAAAATTGGCTCGGTTGCTAGGGAGGGTAGAGTCACATGGGGTAACCAAATTGGCCCGGTTGCTAGGGAGGGTAGAGTCACATGGGGTAACCTCCTCGTGGTCACTATAATGTGGTTCTCGCTCTCGGTGTGGTGAGTTGTGTGTGGATGCCGCGGAGAATAGCGTGAAGCCTCCACACGCGCTACGTCTCCATGGTAACACACTCAACAAGTCACATGATAAGATGCGCAGTTTGACGGTCTCCGACGCGGAGGCAACTGAGATTCGTCCTCCACCACCCGGATTGAGGCGAGTCACTACGCCACCACGAGGACTTGGAGCACATTTGGAATTGGGCGTTCCAAAAAATAAAAAGGAACAGACAACGGAAAAGCCTTCGTCGCTTGTGTCTGATTCGACGTTTGCTCAGAGGCGTACCGCACGAGCCTGACACAAGCAAACGTAAAGAGTTTTCACTCGTTTTCCTCCGTTTCATTCAACTGAAAATGGTTTGCAAGAATAATGTCGAATAATGTCGTCTATGAGAATGCTGAAAATGATCTTCGACCATCTCGGGAGGTGCTGTGAGTTAAATTTGCTTTATTTCCTCGCGGTTGGCATGCAATGCAGATCCCGTGATGCAGATCCCGTTGGAGACGGTAATGTTTGGATTTAGTGGTGGTGGTTAAATAAAAATTTTTTTTATCACTTTGTAGTTTTATTACTTTTTTCATTTAGTTTAAAGTGCTATTTAAATTTAGAAATGTCCTTAATGTTTTCAGTGTTTCAAGCTAAAAACAATCACTGACCATCGGCATGGGGGGGGATTGTTGGCGATTATCGCAAAATGATTTTACATATCGCCCAGCCCTAGACCATAATATTACCATTAGATACCATTTAGTGCAACAGTATTGAAGCAAAGGTAGTTACTAAAACCCGTTCCTCTTTGCAGTCGCCTTCGGCTTGTTCTTTAAATACAATTATTATTGAATTATTTATTTTAATACACAATTATGACTTAAATTGTTAGTGCATGATTTCCTGTAAAGCTGCTTTGAAACTTGTGCTGTGAAAAGCGTTATACAAATAAAATGACTTCATTAAAATATGAATTTAAGGATCTATCTCTAAAGCATTTCGGAACACATTTCTAGTTTTGACTTTAAGCTTCACTTTCTATTTGTGACTGCACGTTATAGTACTGCAGCTCCTGATTACTGTATTACAAATAAAGTCAAAGTATACGTTTATATTTAAACAGCTTATTAATTAATGATATGCGTTATGAATATGTAAGTATCAGTGATGAAGTTACCTGTCAATCAAACAGCCGATCACTCATTCCACCTGTACACAGAAACATTGATATGACTTATTTTGATGGTTATAGCTCTTCTTTAATGCTTTTATGTGTTGTTATACTCTTTTTATACTTATTTATCGAGGTTCAGATCATGTTACTGCCGTTTTCCTTCCGTTTGTCGCGCTCGCGCATGTCTCGTGGACACGCGCTTGACGCGTCACGAGTCCCGGATGTCGAGCTGTTCGGCGGGTTGCCAAAGCGCGGGAAATCCCTCAGGTAATATATGCTATTTTTCTCTCATAAAACAAAAATAAAGCAATAACACTAGCAAAATATAAACTTTGTATTTATCAATACATATACTACAGATTTTTAAGTTGAAAATAGCTCTTGTGATTTTGTAATCATGGAAATACAGAAAATATAATCTTATTATTACTTCATTAGCGAATCTTTGGCCATGTGAACTTAACAACAAAAACAGCATTTATCATAAATATACAATCTTTATTTTTACAAGTGCTTTTATTCAAATATCAGAGCAATGTTACAATCAAACAGAGTCATAAAGAGAGTTTACATCACTGAAAACATGAGAAACAATAACTATGATCAACCCGATCAATGATAAAAAATACACATACACACTGGACGTTTGTGAGATTTAATAAGTGCTTAAATCTGTTGTCTTTTTTTTTTTTTAAGTGTAAAAATTCCAGAGAGGATTTGGCAACAAGCGAAAACTAACAAAAAAAGAATCAAAGCTTTTGTTTAACCCTTGTGCGTCCATGTAAAAGTTACTCAAAACTGCCATAATATTATATATTTATATTATTTTCCACTTTCAATTAGTTATTTTTTTAACCAAATATTCATTTTCAGGATTTTAATCCTTTAAATGCCAGTTTGTTTACATAATGCCACTGATGTTTTTATACACACACTCTCTCACACACACACTATAATACAGTAAACAGAGAATAGGGGAAAAGTTTGTATTTGCTCCACAGGATAAACATGAGAGAAATGGCGCCATCTGCTGGGAAATATTACAAATGTAAATGTTGTAGTCAGGGCTCCAGAATGAAAGTATAATATTATATAATTCATGATTTTATGCTTTAATCTCACAGGGACATTTTTGTCCTGAAGGTCCCAAGTGAAACTATTTCCTGTACAGTGTGTTATAGATGTGTTATAGATGTGTTATAGGAACTGAGTTTGAAATATCCAAATTACCCCCAAAACACACGCCTTTAGCTGAATTTATGCCGTTGGCATTAACAAACAAAATGATCCAAAAAACTAAAAATGTCCCAAAGGTCGCACAAGGGTTAATAGACCAAATGTCAAACGGCAAGAGATAACGTGAACATACTGGATTCAGCAAAGATGATGAAATCTGTATCGAATCTAAAGCAATAAAATGCTCATTCAAATGAAGGATGGATTGTGAAATAAACGCAGAACTACAGTATAGAGAGTCTAAACTCCAGTTTAATTATCGTAAATAACATTAATTCATCTCACGGTAAAACATTCTGCTAACCCGAACTCAACGTCTCAAGTGTATTGAGCATTGGTTTGGTTGGCAGCGTCTAACAGCTTTTTCTGTTTCACGTCGCTTGAATGGTCTGAGACACACATTTACATATAAACATGCACACGCCGTATTTAAGGCCACTCTTGATATACTGTTAGCAATAGATCAGTCTAACAGATGCCTTATTAAAGTCATCTACTCTCATTCCTTCAGAACTAATGATTGAATATTCATGAGCTGTGTGTGCAGTCACATGACGTCACATGACCGGATCATTAAGATGTGATTGTAGAAGTTGCTCGTGTCCAAACACTTTAAAATGTCTTTGAGCTGACCGTAACACTGAAGAACATCTCTTGCATTCCCAATCGCAACTTCTGTTGAACTACTCAGAGTGATGCGAACACCAAGTGTCATATTTCACCCCAAAATCTAATTAAATATGCATTTATGTTTTACATAAAGAAAATGAGGCATATTATTAGTCATTTAAATGTTTGCATTGTGACATTCGTTTTTCAGTAAAACAAATAAACCGTAATATTAACAATAATAATATAAACGTTAACGCATTACAATGATATTCGTTAACGTTAGTTAATGGCGAGGTTAACATGAGCAACACTTTTACAGCACTTATTAATCTTTATTAATGTTCATTTCAACAAACCAATATGTTTTAAAATTAAATGTAGTATATGTTAATATTTGCTACGCTATCACGAACTAACAATGAAACATGTTCTCTGCAATTCTCAATGCGCTCTAATGGTGCGTTCACATACCACGAGAAGCGATTGCATACAAAGATGCGAATAGACGCAAATTAATGGCGCGACTCCAACATGAAAAATCACTTCATTCGCGCAAGTTGCCATTTTTCAGCTCGAGCCAGAAATCCACGTGACGCGTTGTCACGAAAGCCAATCAGCATTGAGCTTGTCTGGATGTCACTGACGTATTAGCAGAATAAATCTGGAGAAATGGATGATTGTTGTAGCGGTGTGTGGACACACGGAATTGTACGACACAACGTCACACATGTGCAGAGACCGGAAGAGGAAGTTGGACGACCTCGTAAGTTCTGTAAATATGCGCGACTACTCGATTCCAGCTATTGGTTGAACTTTACTATGAACCAAGTCGTAGAAGCCCCGCCTCCTGTCCTTTTCCGGAAGAGAAGCGGGAATACTCGCGGGTTCACCTTACTCGCGAACGGCAGTTTAAATGCACATTTATAATCCAGCGCTCAAACTCGCGCGAGCAATGCGAAGCGAAAATTTTCAACCCGTTTTTATGTGAACGCACCATTAGTGCACGTGGTGGCGCTGTTACTCGCCTCAATCTGGGTGGTGGAGAACGAATCTCAGTTGCCTCCGCGTCTGAGACCAGTCAATCCGCGCATTTTATCATGTGACTTGTTGAGTGTGTTACCGTGGAGACGTAGCGCGTGTGGAGGCTTCACGCTATTCTCCGCGGCATCCACGCACAACTCACCACACGCCCCACCGAGAGCGAGAACCACATTATAGTGACCATGAGGAGGTTACCCCATGTGACTCTACCCTCCCTAGCAACCGGCCCAATTTGGTTGCTAAGGAGACCTGACTGGAGTCACTCAGCACACCCTGGATTCAAACTCATGACTCCAGCGGTGATAGCGTCAGTACTCGCTGAGATACACAGAAAATTGTATTTTTAATGAATCAACGTTAATCAAGATGAATTATTGCTGTAAATAATATTGTTCATTGGTTGTTCTTGACACGTTTACTAATGTTAACTTTATCAAACGTGTTAACATGTACATTTAAAGTACTATTTTACGTATACATCACGGTCAGTTTCATTAATACGTCATAAATCTGAACAATAAGCTTCATTTTCTTGAAGCAAATATACAATAATTTGCTATTTATGTTTGTATTATTCGTGAGTCACGCGAGAGGCACAAAGTGAGACGCAATGATCAACGTTCATGAAGGTGGAAGACGAGCTGACGAGAATATCTGTGATTGAGCTGCACGCTTTCCACAAACCAATAAATGAAGCTTGAAGTGATACTAAAGATTCAACAACACAATCATAAAATACTCAAACAGAGAAGCTGCTGTACCGACCGTTAAACGCAGACGCAACTTCCTGCTTGGAGCTTCATGGGGAAATATGGCCGGATTATATAATGAATATAAATGAGGAGATCGAGCGAGACGCATAAAACCACTTTCATCTAGAGTAAATCGTCATTTATAACAGCAGCACATCGTGATAGAGATGAAGTTATCTGGAGTCAAACGAAACCATAAAGCCATAATACACACCACCCCTTCAGAGCAATGCATCATGGGTAATCCAGAGCAACAGACAGCAACAGATTCCAAATGACTGCTTTCTTAAAATAGTGATCAGTTAAAAGGAAAGTGACCTGGGGATGAAAGATCATTCATTCGTTTGTTGTCGTTTAGCCTCAGAAGAGTTGAAAGTGCAGAAAAACGAAACTCATATGAATCGAACCCGCTGTTCCCTGCGGAGGTCAAAGGTCACTGCACGGGCGCTGTGCTCTGGGCTTTGATTTTAAAGACGCAGATGTGCAGATGAGAGGCGATCTCGTTACAGACGCTAACACAGTACCGCACCAGATCGAAGAGGGAGAGAACCTGACGATTAAAAACAAACAGATGTTAGTTTAATATAGTGAACGAAAACACAACACGTTTATTTATTTATATATTTAAAAAAATACCAAATTCCCAATGTGCTCTGAGTCCTCGTGGTGGCGTAGTGACTCGGAGGATGAATCTCAGTTGCCTCCGCGTCTGAGACCGTCAATCCGTGCATCTTATCACGTGACTTGTTGAGCGTGTTACCATGGAGACGTAGCGCGTGTGGAGGCTTCACGCTATTCTCCGCGGCATCCACGCACAACTCACCACACGCCCCACCGAGAGCAAGAACCACATTATAGCGACCACGAGGAGGTTACCCCATGTGACTCTACCCTCCCTAGCAACCGGCCCAATTTGGTTGCTAAGGAGACCTGACTGGAGTCACTCAGCACGCCCTGAATTCAAACTCACGACTCCAGGTG
>NC_068323.1:464320-491820 GCF_025860055.1 Xyrauchen texanus | reverse complement strand
TTAAATGTTTATTCAACGCGCTTGTCTGTAGACTTCCATTACTGTATGCATGGTTTTGTTAGTATGCATAAGGTGAATTGTCAGTACCTGTTCAGTGGCAGTGGGGCAGTAATACACCAGCACCAGCGTGGTGAAGATGTTGGTTGCCAGGCCAACAACGGTAATGAGGTTGGGTGCGATCCAGGGTGGCATCGTGTGAACGAGCCACTCCCAATACCTCTGCATGACGGGTTCGAGCAGGGAGCGACCCGAGCTGCTGTAGCGATGCTCCTCCAAACGCTTAAGCTGGTGACGGGACAGAACCGGCGCCGGCAGCTCAACCAGACGCCTCAGTGCACTGGGGGCGAACCAGCATGCTGAATCCATGCCCCGCCCGTGGTCACGCCCCCCACCCCACCTCCCATGAGGCCCCGTCAGCCCACTCATAGCTGGAGTCTGAGCCTGACTCCGCCCACTGCTCCGCCCACACAGCCACTGCAGGGTGGCAAAACACCTTCAAACATGACCGAGAGTACAAAACGTTAAAACAGTTGTAATAAATATTAATAATTTGTTCAATTTTCAAATATTTTAGAGAACTGAGACTCATTTCACCTGTTCGCAAGTTAGAAAAACACGCCCCCTCTGACACAGGCCACACCCCTCGAACACAGACCACGCCCCAGAACACACTGCACGTCCTGGGTTCAAACTATTGAGACTAAATAGACAGATTATTTGTCTTAAAGTGTGTATTAATAACACATTTAGACCAATATTCAAAACATATCAACATTACGTAATTAATATGCGTAATTAACGGTTAACAAAGCACAAGGTCAAAACTCTTAAGAAATGATATAGAGATATTTAACCAGAGTACATCTGTGCATTTAGAACTACATTATAATCATTAATGATATATAAACATACACACACTTTCGCCAAAAGTACCTTAAAGGACCATGTTTTAGAACCAAATACCTCGTTTTTACCTAAATACCTTAATATTTATTAAAGTACCATGGTATTACCATCTGACCACATTACTGTCCCACCACAGTACATTTAGTAAGACCTGTCATGTCAAAATACTGACACGGCAGGAATAACAATACTAATTATGGTCATTAATATGGATTTTAGGGTTATGAATATGTTAATTAGCCTCATTATTATATAACAGTGAGTGTTTATGTGTTTATGTGTTTATGCCGTCGGTTTTCCCGTGCTAACGGGTCAGATCACTCATATATCGCAGGGGTCAGTCTCCGGTGGTCTGTCAGGTTTCTCTGGACCGAATAGTCCCGGTGTTTACGGGTGAGGGTTCGAGTCCCGGTCCGGTTCAATGTTTATTTGATCTTTTAACCTTCTAGCTGCGTAACTCGCCCGATACTCACAGATAAAGTCCAGATTGTGCCGCAGGAAGAGCGCAGAGACAGCACCAGATGTGATCCTGATGTTTCTGCTCTGCTGTCGGTTCCGCCGGTCCCGGTCCGGTTTGCGCGAGCAGCTAACACAACGTCACCGGTTACTTCCGCCGCCGCGCAACACATATGATTCAAGAGCATCATACATGCGCTGATCTGCGCAACACAAATGATTCAAGAGCATCATACATGCGCTGATCTGCGCAACACAAAGTGTGCATCAATATTGGTCAATTTCACAGCGAGATTCATCAATAACCATCCAATGCTGCATTATATATATAAACACAAAATTATTCCAAATTAAATTAAATAATACTTAAACGAATAAATGCCTTTTAAGAGAACATTGATTCTCTTTTGAAATGTTTCAAGAAATAATTGTGTTATTTCATATTAATATATTAACTGGAACATTGGGAAATTCAAATCTAGATAAATAAATATATATATATATATATATATATATATATATATATATATATATATATATATATATATATATATATATATATTTAATGATTTATTTAGAAATTAAATAGTACTTAATATATTTACTTGTTTTATTTTGCGTACTTTTACCCACCACAATAATAACTAAAATATCAAAAAGATCTAAATGCATTAGATTTAATGTAAAAATACATAATATGATTATTATTCTAAAAGTGGGGAAACATTGCGTAAAAATGCACTTATCCAGCCCTCTTTCTTTATGGGTGGAGCGTTTAATCTCATTTCTGTTGTTTCGGGTGATATTCGTCATCATTCGCAGAAGTTTCTCTGATATATTCTTCTGTTACTGAGGCAGGAATAAAGCGGAATAAACCGAACTTTCATCCGTTTACACACACACCAGTTTTATTTGACTTTCGATCAGTTTCTTCTGTGTTTTTCTTCACTTTTTGTCATTTTTTTCCTTTTTTTTTTTGGAGTCACTTCATGTCTGATTGCCAAGAGAAGAGCGTATCGAGGGCAACATCGAAAGAAACCCACTGAGAGTCTTTAAATCAGGTATTTATAAAGCGCACCAGTGCTCTTATATTCGTGTTTTAAGTGTGAAGTTTGATCTGTTACTTTAGTGGAACGCTCGCTGCCGACGTCATCGAGCAGCCCCGCCCCCAGCATCCCTCATTCCATAATTATATGTTCTTTGTAAAACATCCATGCATTTTATTGATCGAAAAATACTTTTTATGTGATGGAAGAAGTTGGGTTTCTCCTACAAAATTTACCAAATGTCTTTCATTTGGTGTTCAGGAGATTTATATATATATATATATATTTATATATATTTTTTTATTCTCAAGATGGCCGCCTCAGTGTGGAGTTCTCCAGTTGTTTTGTTTGTTTGTCCTGTGTTTTGTCATTTGTTTTCCAATCAGTTTTCCAAGGGACAAACTGCTGAACAGTTTCAAACAGCGCTGCCGAATATTCATCTAGCGAATCATCGTTCACTTCCTAACGACACGGACGGACAACATCTCCTCACCCGTACGAATGAGGACTTTTCAAACTCTGCTGCCTTGTACTGCACAGAAACTGGAGTAACGGGGAAAACGAGAGGCTGACTATCACACCTGGAGTCGTGAGTTTGAATCCAGGGCGTGCTGAGTGACTCCAGTCAGGTCTCCTTAGCAACCAAATTGACCCGGTTGCGAGGGAGGGTAGAGTCACATGGGGTAACCTCCTCGTGGTTGCTATAATGTGGTTCTCGCTCTCGGTGGGGCGTGTGGTGAGTTGTGCGTGGATGCTGCGGAGAATAGCGTGAAGCCTCCACGCGCGCTACGTCTCCACGGTAACGCGCTCAACAAGTCACGGGATAAGATGCACGAGTAGTTATAACCTGTACTATGTGTCAAATGTCAAATTTCACCCGTGATTGACAGGTAGAGGATGGTCATGTTAAAGAACATGTTTGGACATGATCTTCTTGGGGTGTTTTGGCCGGTCGTCTGGTGTCAGAGATTGTTTGTGGTGTGCTTTATACCTCTCATCGTTGATCCCTGGTATGCCTTTCACACCTACATCCTGAATTTGTTGTTGAAATAATGCTTTAAGATGCCGTAGTTAAAACACAGAAGACACGCTGCAACTTTCTGCTACAATGGCTGCTCTGAACACTCCTAAACGTCTAGAAGAGTGAAGAGTTTCTTCGTGAAGATGAAGGGTTTTGCTAAACGTGATTTCTGATTGTACGGTAATCATTTTTACCTGCATTGACATTCGTGAAGTCAGAGAGAAAGTTGTGGATGTCAGCAGCGAACAGATTGTCTATGACACCGTTGACCGCTGGAAAGGCACCGCACAAGTCGCCGGAGTGTGCTACTGAAATGGGGAACACGTGCTGTGCAACAGGACTGGCAAAGTGTCTTCTTAAACATTATATTAGATGTGAGATGACCAACAGCTGTTACAGAAGCATCAAGATGAGACCGGTTGATGTGAACAAAGAAAATTAATCTGTGGTGTTTCATAATCTATATGGGTCTAGTGGGGGTCAACCCAAAATGTAAACATAAAGTTGGCGACATTGTTAGAACTTCTAAAGTAAGAGGCCCATTCACAAAAGGGTATGAGGAAAACTAAATTTCATACTAAAAGAAACAAGGCCGGAAACCTTAGTGTTGGTTTGCTTCATAGATCAACCAGAAAGTATTGGTTGACGTACAGAAGCCATAAAAACAAAAGACCTACATATCTAGTTATACAACCAGGTTAGCGAGAACGACAAACCTAAAAGGAGAATGGCAAGTTGGACTGATCGAATTATCCTGTGTCATGGTACACATTTAATGAGGAAGATGCTGCATTCATTCTCAACTATGGTGAAACAACGGCGAAAGATGAGAAATACATCACTGAATATCCTGTTGAAGGCGAAGAGCAGGCGCGGACTGACCATTGGGAAGTTCAGGAATTTTCCCGGTGGGCCGGCCGTGAAACGGGGCCGAACGGGCCACGATAAGCTGAAATGGGCTGCCACATTATGACAGCGACACCTCCTCCTTCTAACTGCAAGACACCATCCCCCAACTATGTACCCCGCACCCAATCTGCTCTTCACACACACATAAACACCTCCTGCTATTCAACCTGCACTTCAGATATGAGAAGATGATGTCTGCCGGGTCTTCTGGAAACAAAAGACAAGGAAAGCACAGGGCCCAGATTGTGTTTCACCCACTTGTCTAATATCCTGTGCTGACCAGCTGTCCCCATCCTCACACAGATCTTCACAGATCACTGGAGCAGTGTGAAGTTCCCTACTGCTTCAAATGCTCCACTATCATCCCTGTCCCAAAGAAACCCAAAATCACAGGACTTAATGACTACAGACCCATCGCTGTGTTGTCTGTGGTCATGAAGTCATTTGAGACTGGTGTTGGCCCACCTGAACGACAACACTGGACACTTTCTGGATCCCCTTCAATTTGCTTATCGAGCATCATGTCCTGCAACATCTGGACAGACCGGGGACATACGCAAGGATCCTTTTTGTGGACATCAGTTCGGCTTTCAACACATCATCCCAGCTTTTCTCCGGACTAAATTACCCCAGCTCTCTGTTCCCACGTCTATCTGTCAGTGGATCACCAGCTTTCTGACAGATAGGCAGCAGTTAATGAGACTGGGGGAATTCACTTCCAGCACCTGTACCATCAGCCCTAGTGCCCCCCAGGGATGTGTGCTCTCCCCACTACTCTTCTCCCTCTACACCAATGACTCCATTGTCCCATTCCTCCAGACAGAACTGGTGTAACTGAGTCAGGTTTCTCTGCCTTCTTGCTCACACACGCTTTTTCAGTTCTGCCCACAAATGTTCTCTGGGATTGAGGTCAGGACTTTGTGATGCCACTCCAATATCTTAACTTTGTGTCCTTAAACCATTTAACCACAACTCTGGAGGTGTGCTTGGGGTCATTGTCCATTTGGAAAACCCATTTGTGACGAGCTTTAACTTCATGTCTGATGTCTTGAGAGGTTGCTTCAATATATCCACATAATGTTCCTTCCTCATGATGTCATCATCTATTTAGTGAAGTGCACCAGTCCCTCCTGCAGCACCCCCACAACATGATGCTGCACCCCCATGCTTCACTGTTGGGATGCTGTTCTTCACCCTTTTCCCTCCAAACATAACGATGGTCATTATGGCCAAACAGTTCAATATTGTGTCATCAGACCAGAGGACATTTCTCCAGTCAGATCTTTGTCCCCATGTGCACTTGCAAACTGTATTCTGGCTTGTTTATGGTGGTTTTGGAGCAGTGGCTTCTTCCTTGCTGAGCACCTTTCAGGTGATGTCCATATAGGACTGGTTTTGCTGTGGATCTAGATACTCATCCACCTGTTTCCTCCAGCATCTTCACAAGCTCCTTTGCTGTTGTTCTGGGATTGATTTGCACTTTTCACACAAACTACGTTCATCTCTAGGAGACAGAATGTGTCTCCTTCCTGAGCGGTGTGATGACTGTGTGGTCACATGGTGTTTATACTTGTGTACTATTGTTTGTACAGATGAACGTGGCACCCTCAGGTGTTTGGAAATTGCTCCCAAGGATGAACCAGACTTGTGGAGGTCCACAATTTTCCACTGATTTCTTTTGATTTTCCATGATGTCATGCAAAGAGGTATTGAATTTGAAGGTAGGCCTTAAAATACATCCACAGGTACACCTCCAATTTACTCCAGTTAGCCTATCAGAAGCTGATTGCCTAAAGGTTTGACTCGAAAAATGAGTTTTAATGACATCAACATAAGTGTGTGTAAACTTCTGACTTCAACTGTACATAATCTATATAAACTATATGAACTATATATTTAAACTATATGAACAACATGAACGATATTAACATATATAAAAACTATATATTTAAACTATATGAACAACATAAACTAAATATAAAATATTTTTGAACTCTATATGAAGTCTATACAAACTAAATTAACTATAAACTATATGAATGATATCAAATATATATATAAACTATATGAACAATTTGAACTATATGAGCAATATGAACGACATGAACTGTATTTAAACAAATAAACAATATGCACTATATGAACACCAATGTAAGAGAAATTATTACTATAAACGATATTAATGAAATGAAGGATGGGAACTACAGTATATAAATGATGCACTATAGACACTATATAAACCATATGTACACTAAATGCCCTATGAAAGTTATTAAATGCATTCATTTGTATCGTTTGTGTTTCACTCAGTCCGTTAAATGCAAATGATGTTGTGTTTATTTGGTTGACCTCTTGTGTCCTCGGCACAGATCTGCATTCAAACCGGTTCCAGACCAGCAGTCCGGTGTTTAAGTGGTGTTCAGGTAACCATGGCGACCCGAGGCCACGCCTCCAGCTCATTAATGAGTAATCACACAAAGGAGCGAGTGACCATGGCCAAAGTCACTCTGGAAAACTTCTACAGTAACCTCATAACACAACACGAGGAGAGAGAGATGAGGTACACGCATGCTAACATGCTAACAACTTTTGACTCTCTACTTCTTTGGAAAAACCTCCAAAATATATTTGTTCACCATTTTCACCATGAGAAGCCAAACCGTAAACAAACGGCCCTTCTGCGTGTTTGTGTAGTTGTGTTCTGCTCTGTTTGTCAAGTGTGACGCTACACAGTTTCACAACTTCTGTATTTTAGTGTTGACCGTTTACAGTTATATTACATCAGTCCTGTGTAACACAATAGTGCTGAAGGGACACTCGGTCATGAGATACAGTGCATTTATATCACTAAAAGAGCTCTGTGTGTGTGTGTGTACAATGTCATCAAGTAATCTAGAACATTCTGTTCACAGGCAGCAAAAACTGGAGAAAGTCATGGATGAGGAGGGAATACCTGATGAAGAAGTGAACTTCTATTTACACAACAATTACACACATTTATATTTAGCTAACTAAACGACACATATCTACAGAATCATGCTAACGTAATTACGAGAAATAAACCTGCAGTTTGTGAGATATAAAGGCACCATTCATATCATAGACTTCTATTTTATTATTATATAAAGTTAATTATAGTGACTACAGGCTACAACCCCAAACCACCTTAGAGAAAACATTACTTTATAATTATAATAACTTTATTATTTACTTTTAGTAATCATTCACATAGTAGTAAAAGCAAGTTTATACAAATACATTTTTAAATGAGACTTATATAAACAAGGTCTAATATCTCAGGGCCGGCTGTTCCAGAATTGAGGGGCGTTCACTACAAACGCTCTATCACCTTTAGTTTTACATCCATTAGCAAAGAAGCTAAAACTGGAGTAATATGATTAAAAGACCTAGTTCTGGTCATTTTGCACTGATTGTCACCGTGCTCAAGTGCATTGATTAATAGTTGGAAACGCTGCATTACAACAATCAAGGGCAGTCGAAATTAAAGCATGAATTAGCTTTTCTGAATCTCTCTCTAAACATGTCTCACCTTGGAAATGTTCCTTAACTGATTAAAACAAGACTGAACCAGCTTCCTGTCATGATATTCACAATTTAAATTAGCAACTGCATAACAATGAATATAAATGTTGTGTTTTCAAATCAGAGAATCAATAGCTGACATATTTAAAGACAACAATATTGGCCCTAACACTGATACTTGCGGAACGCCACCACTTATTAATGGTATATTAACCGTTTTTTTACTAATTAGACTGTCTCCAAAGGGAGGTTATGTCAGATTTAACTAACCTTTGGAAATAAATGTGCTGTAACTATACATACAGACATATACAGGTGAAACTCGAAAAATTAGAATATCGTGCAAAAGTTCATTAATTTCAGTAATTCAACTTAAAAGGTGAAACTAATATATTATATAGACTCATTACAAGCAAAGTAAGATATTTCAAGCCTTTATTTGATATAATTTTGATGATTATGGCTTACAGCTTATGAAAACCCCAAATTCAGAATCTCAGAAAATTAGAATATTACATGAAATCAATAAAAAAAGGATTTTAAATACAGAAATGTCGGCCCTCTGAAAAGTATAATCATGCATATGTACTCAGTACTTGGTTTGGGCCCCTTTTGCATTAATTACTGCCTCAATGCGGCGTGGCATGGATGCTATCAGCCTGTGGCACTGCTGAGGTGTTATGGAAGACCAAGATGCTTCAATAGCGGCCTTCAGCTCTTCTGCATTGTTTGGTCTCATGTGTCTCATCTTTCTCTTGGCAATGCCCCATAGATTCTCTATGGGGTTCAGGTCAGGCGAGTTTGCTGGCCAATCAAGCACAGTAATACCATGGTCATTGAACCAGGTTTTGGTACTTTTGGCAGTGTGGGCAGGTGCCAAGTCCTGCTGGAAAATGAAGTCAGCATCTCCATAAAGCTTGTCTGCTGAAGGAAGCATGAAGTGCTCTAAAATGTCCCGGTAGACGGCTGCGTTGACTCTGGACTTAATAAAGCACAGTGGACCAACACCAGCCGATGACATGGCTCCCCAAACCAACACAGACTGTGGAAACTTCACACTGGACTTCAAGCATCTTGGATTGTGTGCCTCTCCATTCTTCCTCCAGACTCTGGAACCTTGGTTTCCAAATGAGATGCAAAATTTGCTCTCATCAGAAAAGAGGACTTTGGACCACTGAGCAACAGACCAGTTCTTTTTTTCTTTAGCCCAGGTAAGACGCTTTGACATTTGAAGCCCATGTCCAGGACCCGTCTGTGTGTGGTGGCTCTTGATGCAGTAACTCCAGCCTCAGTCCACTCCTTGTGAAGCTCCCCACACATTTGAATGGCCTTTTCCTGACAATCCTCTCCAGGCTACGGTCATCCCTGCTGCTTGTGCACCTTTTTCTTCCACACTTTTCCCTTCCACTTAACTTTCTATTAATGTGCTTTGATACAGCACTTTGAGAACATCCAACTTCTTTTGCAATTACCTTTTGAGGCTTTCCCTCCTTGTGGAGGGTGTCAATGATGGTTTTCTGCACAACTGTCAGGTCAGCAGTCTTCCCCATGATTGTGAATTCAACTGAACCAGACTGAGAGACCATTTAAACGCTCAGGAACCCTTTGCAGGTGTTTAGCTGATTAGCGTGTGACACTTTGAGCTACAATACTGAACCTTTTCACAATATTCTAATTTTCTGATATTCTGAATTTGGGGTTTTCATAAGCTGTAAGCCATAATCATCAAAATTATATCAAATAAAGGCTTGAAATATCTTACTTTGCTTGTAATGAGTCTATATAATATATTAGTTTCACCTTTTAAGTTGAATTACTGAAATTAATGAACTTTTGCACGATATTCTAATTTTTCGAGTTTCACCTGTATATATATGTGTGTGTGTGTGTGTGTGTGTGTATATATATATATATATGTTTAGAACAAAATATTATTCACACACAGCTCCCCTCACTCGTGGACATATATCACACCACAGATGCATGCAACGGGCAAAAAATATAATTCAGGACTGTTCCGGCCTCTTTATTTTGCTGCCATCTGGAAGGCGCTACAGATCCTTCCGGGGTCGCACCTCTAGACTTTTGAACAGTTTTTATCCAAATGCTATAAAATACCTGAACTCATGAGCATTTAGACTGCTCTGCATTTTTAATGACTATATTTTAGCTATTTTTATCATTTTATCTGTTCTTTCTTATAATGTATTTCTGTATTGATGTCGTTTTGTCATATTATGTGTTACCACCATGGGAAGGGCAATTTAAATTTCGTTGTTATAGGCAATGACAATAAAGGCAATAATGTTGTGTTTCAGAAGTGTGTGCGGCGCTCTCAGCACGCTCGTAAAGAGACCGAGTTCCTCCGGCTGAAGAGAACCAGACTGGGCCTGGAGGACTTTGAGTCTCTGAAGGTGATTGGACGAGGGGCGTTCGGCGAGGTGATTATGAGCGCTGATGACACACTAATGAATCAGTGTGTGTGTGTGTTGTACATATATATATGTGTGTTTGTGCTGTTGTCAGGTGCGTTTGGTTCAGAAGAAAGACACCGGGCACGTTTACGCCATGAAGATCCTTCGCAAAGCCGACATGCTGCAGAAAGAACAGGTGACGCTTAACGAAAGTTTAATTATAAACTGTTATAAAAATCGACATAATGATAACACTACCAAACACACATCTTATTGAAAAACTCAAGAAAACGGCATTAACATGAGAGATCATGGGGTTACGCTGCGATCATGTCCTGACTGAATTACGAATGAAGATGAAATCCCTGTTTATCTCTTTGGGTCAGGTGGGTCACATCCGTGCAGAGAGAGACGTCCTGGTTCAGGCAGACAGTCTCTGGGTTGTGAAAATGTTCTACAGTTTTCAGGATAAAATGAATCTTTACTTGCTGATGGAGTTTCTGCCTGGAGGTGAGTTTATAACTACTGATCTAATAGTGTTTCACGGCGATGTCCGTCTGTGGTGATGAGGTCGTGTCAGTAACACAATGTGTGAATTCTCCAGGTGACATGATGACTCTACTGATGAAGAAAGACACTCTGACGGAGGAGGAAACTCAGTTCTATGTGGCCGAGACGGTTCTGGCCATCGATTTCATCCACCAGCTGGGATTCATACACAGAGACATCAAACCAGACAACGTGCTACTGGACTCAAAGGTCAAACACTGTGGCGAATTCACTGAACTAAACCTTTACGAGGCTTTACTGCCCTCCAAAGGCAAAACGCAGTAACTGCAGCCTCTTTCACTATGATGGACGGGTTTGGATCAAACATTAGATTGGAATAACTCCAAAATCCACATTGAAACCAAAAACCTTTAAGCCATTTTCTAAGTTTCATTATTGGCATCGCAAATTCTTTTTAGCAAGTTAGTCCACTTGGGGGCCATCATTGGAGCGCTCCTGGGCGGTATACTAGTGGGGGAAAGTCTCCAAACGTTTGGTCATGATTACGAGAAAAGAACGCATTTAACTGGTATCACATATCGCACATCTTTACCTTAGATTATGCCAAAGAAAGCGCTACTTATCCGGCTTGTGTAGCTAATGCGCTGGCACATTCGTTGATTGACCTATCTGTAAGGCGGGACTTCCTTTTCTACATCTGTTGTGCGTTATAATTTCTCAGTAGAAGTGGCCCGTCTCTGCTAAACCGTCTCTGGGCATCGTCACTGCGTGTTGGTTTTATAGCACAGTTTAGCGCATGGCGTTTCAGCGCAAAAACCTGCATTTGAAGGCGCGGTAACATTTACCTTTGCACTGTGGAATTCGTTTGGTGAACTTTGACAGGCGAATTCGCCATGTTGACCAACAGGAAGTTGCTTGGTTTGGCGGTGACCTCTGTGTGGGCGGAGCTTCGTACACCGCTGCACTGAATATTAACAATGGACAAGGATTTCATATTAGTGGCAAATTGCTTTTTAACTTCACTCATTAAAAAGAGGCTGCTGGTGCCGCCTTCGCCCGCGGAATTGCGGCATGCAAAGGTAAATGTGACCGCGCGTTTAGACCAGAAACATACTTTACACAAGTACGTGTATGCAGATGCAAACGCTTGGCAAAGCATGATCCGTTTGAACGTACATAACATTTACTTATTCAGAAGTTACTATAAACATATCGGCCGAGCAATATTCTCTTCATACTGTTGCTCCGCCATGACAGTAGTTGACTTGCAAGAGGAAACTCACCGTAGAAGCGGACAGTTCTGACAAATGTCCACTATAGCTCCCCTTGTGGCAACATTGAGAATGCAACGCACACTCACACTTGTTATGAATTGGGGTCTGACACATTTTGGAACGCAACATCGCGTTAAATCGAGCTTGTGTAGCTAGAAGCGCCTGCAGTCACGTTCTAGCGTAAAGTTTCGGCATTTATTCACTTACCACCCGCAATCCATTTTTAACCAGACGCTAAATGTGTTGAAATAGCGCTGTAACGCGAGTATTTAAACTAAGTCATGGTCAGTTTTCTTTCAGCGCAAACACACCACCCATGCTAATTAGCTTATTATGGTTTGCGCTTTATTCACAAAGCTTAGCGGTATTTGCCCGGCACATGTACTGATGCACTATAATAGTAAATATATACAAATATCTCTCTTAAACATAATTCTGATTGACTGCCTAGCAGAAAAACACTAAATGAGACGCTATCGATCATGGCAGCAGGAATGAATGAAATTACACTGAAGTGTGCACTAAAACACTCGATTGTTTATTTCCCCTCACATTTGTGTGGTGTGATTATGTCAAAGAAAAAGGAAGTGACTCAATGACCGACGCCCTCTTCCTCTGCTGTCTTCTGCTTTTGCTCTGCTTCCTCTCAGCGAGCGCTCTGATTGGCTGTGAGGTGCGTTTCATCACAACTCTGTGTGTGTGTTTCAGGGTCATGTCAAACTGTCTGATTTTGGCTTGTGTACGGGGCTCAAAAAAGCTCATCGGACCGAGTTCTACCGGAACCTGAATCACAGCCAATCCAATGACCTCAGTGAGTCATGTTCCTGTTTCGTCAACACAGAAAGAATTGTTGCTTTGCAGAATGATCTCTCTCTGTAGTCTTTATAATGCGACGTGTGTTTTTCTCTCAGCGTTTCAGCACATGAACTCTAAGAGGAAAGCAGAAACATGGAAAAGAAATCGTCGACAGCTGGTTGGTGTTTAAATCTGCATCATTCATTAGTTGTTTAAAGCACACAGGAAGTGATGTGTTATGTTGCTCCGCCTCTTTCAGGCCTTCTCCACCGTGGGAACGCCGGACTACATTGCGCCGGAGGTCTTCATGCAGACCGGCTACAACAAACTCTGTGATTGGTGGAGCCTGGGCGTCATTATGTACGAGATGCTGATTGGTACGAAGCAAAATATATGCAAATGAGAGTCACTTTGAGTATGTTGATACTATCTGCTATCGCCTTTAATCGATCAGCATCTGATAATATTACTGTTTTCCATTTGTATATATTTTAAATGAGATGTTACCTGTGGTGGCAGTCCTATAGAAGTATAGTAGAAGAGCATTACTAAAGAGCATTGTGGTGGTTGACATTAGTGTTGTGTTGTGGTAGGTTATCCTCCGTTCTGCTCAGAAACGCCTCAGGAGACCTACAAGAAGGTGATGAACTGGAAAGAGACGCTGGTGTTTCCTCCAGAGGTCCCGATCTCAGAGCGAGCCAAAGAACTGATCCTGAGATTCTGCTGTGAAGCTGATCATCGGATCGGAGCAGCTGGTGTTGAAGAAATCAAGAGAAACGCTTTCTTTGAAGGAGTCGATTACGACCATATCAGGTTTAACAGATGATCTGTTCCATTATTACGTTATTATTATTTGGAGAGTTATTTTTCTCACAATGCTTCACCACTCGTTCACAGAGAGAGACCTGCTGCAATCCCGATTGAGATCAAAAGCATCGATGACACATCAAACTTCGACGAATTTCCAGAATCAGACATCTTGCAGCCTACAAGTAAGAGACAGGCAAACAGGAAACAAACACACAGATAGGATAGGCAAACAGGAAACAATTAACAAGGAAACAGACAAACAGGAAACAAACAACAAGGAAACAGTCACAAAAGAAATGGACAAAGGGGAGCAGACACAAAAGAATCAGAGAGACAGGAAACAGACACACAGATAAGATAGTCAAACAGGAAACAGACACACAGATAAGATAGTCAAACAGGAAACAGACACACAGATAAGATAGTCAAACAGGAAACAAAAAGGAAACAGACACACAGAATCTAGTCAAACAGGAAACAGACAAACAGGAAGCAGACACAAAATAAACAGACAAACAGGAAGCAGACACACAGATAAGACAGTCAAACAGGAAACAAAAAGGAAACAGACAAACAGGAAGCAGAAAAAAAGGAAACAGACAAACAGGAAGCAGACACACAGATAAGACAGTCAAACAGGAAACAAAAAGGAAACAGTCAAACAGGAAGCAGAAAAAAAGGAAACAGACAAACAGGAAGCAGACACAAAAGAAACAGATACACAATAAATGGACAAAGGGGAGCAGACACAAAAGAAACAGACAAACAGGAAACAGACACACAGATAGGATAGTCAAACAGGAAACAAACAAAAAGGAAACAGACAAACAGGAAGCAGACACAAAAGAAACAGACAAACAGGAAACAGACACACAGATAGGATAGTCAAACAGGAAACAAATAACAAGGAAACAGACAAACAGGAAGCAGACACAAAAGAAATGGACAAACAGGAAGCAGACACACAGATAAGACAGTCAAACAGGAAACAAAAAGGAAACAGACAAACAGGAAGCAGACAAAAAGGAAACAGACAAACAGGAAGCAGACACAAAAGAAACAGACAAACAGGAAGCAGACACACAGATAAGACAGTCAAACAGGAAACAAAAAGGAAACAGTCAAACAGGAAGCAGAAAAAAAGGAAACAGACAAACAGGGAGCAGACACAAAAGAAACAGACAAACAGGAAACAGACACACAGATAGGATAGTCAAACAGGAAACAAACAAAAAGGAAACAGACAAACAGGAAGCAGACACAAAAGAAACAGACAAACAGGAAACAGACACACAGATAGGATAGTCAAACAGGAAACAAATAACAAGGAAACAGACAAACAGGAAGCAGACACAAAAGAAATGGACAAACAGGAAGCAGACACACAGATAAGACAGTCAAACAGGAAACAAAAAGGAAACAGACAAACAGGAAGCAGACAAAAAGGAAACAGACAAACAGGAAGCAGACACAAAAGAAACAGACAAACAGGAAGCAGACACACAGATAAGACAGTCAAACAGGAAACAAAAAGGAAACAGACAAACAGGAAGCAGACACAAAAGAAACAGACAAACAGGAAGCAGACACAAAAGAAATGGACAAACAGGAAGCAGACAAACAGGAAGCAGACACAAAAGAAATGGACAAAAAGGAAACAGACAAACAGGAAGCAGACACAAAAGAAACAGACAAACAGGAAGCAGACACAAAAGAAATGGACAAACAGGAAACAGACAAACAGATAAGATAGTCAAACAGGAAACAGACACAAAAGAAACAGACAAACAGGAAGCAGACACACAGATAAGACAGTCAAACAGGAAACAAAAAGGAAACAGACAAACAGGAAGCAGACACAAAAGAAACAGACAAACAGGAAGCAGACACAAAAGAAAGAAACAAACAGGAAGCAGACACACAGATAGGATAGTCATAAAGGAAACAGACAAACAGGAAGCAGACACAAAAGAAATGGACAAACAGCAAGCAGACAAACAGGAAACAGACAAACAGATAAGATAGTCAAACAGGAAACAGACACAAAAGAAACAGACAAACAGGAAGCAGACACAAAAGAAATGGACAAACAGGAAGCAGACAAACAGGAAGCAGACACAAAAGAAATGGACAAACAGGAAGCAGACAAACAGGAAACAGACAAACAGATAAGATAGTCAAACAGGAAGCAGACACAAAAGAAACGGACAAACAGGAAGCAGACAAACAGGAAACAGACAAACAGATAAGATAGTCAAACAGGAAGCAGACACAAAAGAAACGGACAAACAGGAAGCAGACAAACAGGAAACAGACAAACAGATAAGATAGTCAAACAGGAAGCAGACACAAAAGAAACAGACAAACAGGAAGCAGACAAACAGGAAACAGACAAACAGATAAGATAGTCAAACAGGAAGCAGACACAAAAGAAACAGACAAACAGGAAGCAGACAAACAGGAAGCAGACACAAAAGAAATGGACAAACAGGAAGCAGACAAACAGGAAGCAGACAAACAGATAAGATGGTCAAACAGGAAGCAGACACAAAAGAAACAGACAAACAGGAAGCAGACAAACAGGAAGCAGACAATCATACCATCCTCGTATAAATGACACTATCGTTCGTTTTCGATAAAGGAACATGGTGAGGAATGACGCTCTCTTGTAGTTAGGGAGCTGAAACACTTTTGGGAAAGAGTCTAGAAATATCCGACTCCCTGATCAGTGCCCCGACTACTGAAGTAGGGATCGGATTGACACACCCACAGGAAGTAGATTATCACTTTCACACTTGTGCATTTGTAATGCGTTGATGTTGTGATGTCTCTGTTGAGGTCCAGCGGTGGTGAGCAGTCATCCGGTGTCTGAGTATAAGAACAAGGACTGGGTCTTCATCAACTACACCTACAAACGCTTCGAGGGTCTGACGGCCAGAGGAGCCATTCCATCCTACATGAAGACGGGCAAAAGATAAACACCCTTTTTCTTCTCTAGGCCGAGCTTTTGATATTTAATGGAGCGTTCCACTGCAGGATTACAGAATCGTTCCAGTGAGGATTTAGTGTTCATGCTCACGTCTCGACACTACCGAAGAAAACATCTTTATATCAGACTGTGCTCCGATAGCACTTTCCACCGCTGGATTTTAATTGATTTGTATTTGTTATTTGTGCTTTACATTTCACAATGGGGTTTTATTTTATAGATCACCCCCCGAAAACGTTCGCAGTTCTGTCCGTCTGTGTTTATACAGGTCTGTAGCTGAAGTGCTCTTAGTCGTGTTAGGATTTGCATAATGATATATATTGTATGACTTGTCATGTTGCCGTGGAAACCCTCGCTGAAACTCATCTTTCAGTGAAGTCAGTCGCATATTTCAGTTTGATGACAAATGACGGGTGGAATCCTGTAAATGCATAGCAGATGTATGATCAGCCATATTGTTTATCCATATATTGTTTGCATGTGGGTTATCAGAGCTTTAATATCACTTATTCTCAAGTTTCATTGGTTTGCAGCTTTATTTGTATATGAATGTTGAATGGTACTGATTTGACTGTCAAAGGTACGATCGGAGGGTCACATGGTACAAGTGCTGTAACTCAAAACCACATAAACGTAATGATAACAAATGGACGATTCTGCGCCTCCAGACTGCAGTATGTGCTTTAAAGAGTCGTTTATAATACCACTGGCTGCATGAGATGGAATAGCATTCAATACTCTCAATATAACGGTACATTTATAGCTGTAGTTTAGGAAGATGGATGTTTGACGACAGGTTGGAGTTCGACTTGTGTGTGTGTGTGTGTGTGTGTGTGTTTAAATATCTCCAGTATTCGTTTTTCAATCGAGTCCACAGATGCATTGAATGTTTGTGAACATGAAATAAAGATTTTATACTCTGATACTCTTTTTTAATTGTTAAATTCCTGGTAAAGAAACAACGCTAGTGTTGAAAGAGATTCAGCATTCAATGAACTCAACTGCTCAAAAGTGTCTTTATGAATATTAGGCAGTAGCTGCTATACAGTTGCTCTTGTGCGTTCATAATGTTCTTGATTTGACACTAGGTGGCGCTGTAGGCTTCAGAAGATTGAGCACATTTCAGACGGATCTTCCTCGTGTTTTATTTGGCAGATATTGTTTTATTCAAAGCCACATACAGCTCAAAGACACTTCGGTGAAAAACATCTCCGCAATATAGTTAATGTGAACACCGAATCGGCAGTCTGCGTCCACATGGCGCGTGCCAGCGGTTCAACGACCCGCTCAACACCAGCATCAAAAGGCGCGTTGATTGGAACATGAAAAGCGTCACAAAGGACACGTTGTTTTGATTTCAGCGGTGCTTTGAAATGATAAACGTTAAACCGTTTGAAGTTTTGAGCGTCACGTTACAACGCTTGACGGAAGCGCAAAGTGACGAGGGGTTAGCGTTTCACAAACTACCCCTTTACCCCCTTGCACCTCTGCCCCCTTGTGTGTTCAGTTTGTAATTACTTTTTGGGGGGCCTGGATAGCTCAGTGGTAAAAGACGCTGGCTACCACCCCTGGGGTACGCTAGTTCGCTAGTTTGAATCCCATGGTGTGCTGAGTGACTCCAGTCAGGTCTCCAAAGCAACCAAATTGGGCCGGTTGCTAGGGAGGGCAGAGTCACATGGGGTAACCAAATTGGCCCGGTTGCTAGGGAGGGTAGAGTAACATGGGGTAACCAAATTGGCCCGGTTGCTAGGGAGGGCAGAGTCACATGGGTAACCAAATTGGGCCGGTTGCTAGGGAGGGTAGAGTCACATGGGTAACCAAATTGGCCCGGTTGCTAGGGAGGGTATAGTCACATGGGGTAACCTCCTCGTGGTGGTGATTAGTGGTTCTCTCAATGGGGCGTGTGGTGAGTTGTGTGTGGATCGTGGAGAGTAGCATGAGCCTCCACATGCTGTGAGTGTCATGCACAACGAGTCACGTGATCAGATGCGCGGATTGACGGTCTCCGAAGAGAGTGATTTTAGTGATTGAGTCACTATGCCACCATGAGGACTTAGAGCGCATTGGGAATTGGGCGTTACACATTGGGAGAAAAAAACAAATTCATAATTTGGGGCTAATTTTGGGGTGATGGTTGATGCTGGGATTTACAGTGCTTTCAGATTTCTTTTACCATATTTAGTGTAATATTTACCTTTTATTAGTGCAAATAATTCAGCTAAATAGTTCAGAGTGCCGCATGTGTTCAGTGATCGAGCACTCTACTAATGACAGATATTTGCACCACGTTTCCTGTACGTAGATGCCTAGCGCCGGCATCTTACCCAAGTATACTTTGGACTTTACATATTATCACAGTTCAGTCCAGTGCTATATTAAACTGACTCTAGATCATTTGAGAATGACCAGTTTAATCCGTTAGTCACTGCTCAAGAGGCTCATTGGTCAAGGCCGGGAGGGGCGGGGCCGTTCAGCCGATCCAGCTCATCGACTTGTGGCGTGGGCGTGGCCCCAGCTCGTGCAGGCACCTCCCCCATGGCAGTGATGAGGTTGGGGACGCTGCGACTGCGGACGCACTGGAAGTCCACGTGTCGACTCTTCCCTTCCTCCTTCTCCCAGGACAGTTGGATAAACGGACGCTGCACATAACTGTAGATGACCTCTGACCTTCCGCCTGGACGCCGCTTCATTTTCTCCTTACAGGTGGGGTAACCTGAGACACACATGAAGAGGGTTTCATGCTGCTTTCTCATGTGTAAACAGTGTTTGATTGTGTGTTTGTTTACCCTCAATGCCGATGCGTATGTTCTTCAGGCCCCTCTCCTTCAGCAGAGCTTTCGCTACGTCTCTGTTCTCAATGTATTTGAAAAACCGGTAGAGTTTGGTGCTGTACAGGACTGAACACAGAAAATATATAACATCAAGTGCATGTTTCACCTTTAATTTCTATTGAACCCAGAACATTCCTTTAATGACTCATGTTACCCTAGAGTAAATTTTCCCATGAAAACGGCATGTTAAATAATTATACAAGAATTAAAAATGGATGAAACTAGTTTGAGATCACACCAAATCCGTGATGCATTTGAGATGCGACCTGCCGATCTCCAAAAATGGCCTGCTCACCCTTATTTTCATTTGCATCATATCAAACGTGGCGTGTACTCTGAGGACTTTGTGTGAATAAGTGTGTACAGTGCTCACTTTGTGAATGTTCTTCACCCATTGGTGGTGGATTATCACGATCCCAGTCCACAGTATCATCATCTGTAAGAACAACAATGTGACACTCTCTCTCTCCCTCCTGAGCACTCGCCACCATCGCTGGAACCAACAACTCCTCCAGAAACACCTCAAACTGATGCCGAGCGCCGTCATTGGTCAGCTCGTGCAGCAGAGCACCTGATTGGACAGAAGGATGATTGAGTTTCAACATGTGTGTGTTTGATCTATTATTGCACCCTAAAATCAAAAGAAATGGCATTATTTTGTTTTATTGTTTTAGATTAAATTACTGTAATACCATTTAGTTTTTAGTAGGGGTGCACCGATCAAATGCACCAATCAAACACTCGCGCTCTCGGTGTCAATCGAACATGCGCTCTCGGTGTCTATCTGACATGCGCGCTCTCTGTGTCAATCGAACATGCGCGCTCTCTGTGTCAATCGGACATGCCCGCTCTCTGTGTCAATCGGACATGCCCGCTCTCTGTGTCAATCGGACATGCCCGCTCTCTGTGTCAATCGGACATGCGCTCTCCCTGTGTCAATCGGACATGCGCTCTCCCTGTGTCAATCGGACATGCGCTCTCCCTGTGTCAATCGGACATGCCCGCTCTCTGTGTCAATCGAACATGCGCGCTCTCTCAGTGTCAATCGGACACACGCTCTCCCTGTGTCAATCGGACGCCCGCTCTCGGTGTCAATCGGACATGCGCGCTCTCTGTGTCAATCGGACATGCGCGCTCTCTGTGTCAATCGGACATGCGCGCTCTCTGTCAATCGGACATGTGCGCTCTCTGTCAATCGGACATGCGCGCTCCCTGTGTCAATCGGACATGCGCGCTCTCGGTGTCAATCGGACATGCGCGCTCTCGGTGTCAATCGGACATGCGCACTCTCGGTGTCAATCGGACATGCGCGCTCTGTGTCAATCGAACATGCGCGCTCTCGGTGTCAATCGGACATGCGCGCTCTCGGTGTCAATCGGACATGCGCGCTCTCTGTGTCAATCGGACATGCGCGCTCGGTGTCAATCGGACATGCGCACTCGGTGTCAATCGGACATGCGCGCTCTGTGTCAATCGGACATGCGCGCTCTCGGTGTCAATCGGACATGCGCGCTCTCGGTGTCAATCGGACATGCGCGCTCTCGGTGTCAATCGGACATGCGCGCTCTCGGTGTCAATCGGACATGCGCGCTCTCGGTGTCAATCGAACATGCGTTCTCTGTGTCAATCGAACATGCGCTCTCTGTGTCAATCGAACATGCGCGCTCTCAGTGTCAATCGGACATGCGCGCTCTCGGTGTCAATCGGACATGCGCTTCTCGGTGTCAATCGGACATGCGCTCTCGGTGTCAATCGGACATCGCATCGGCACGCTCGTGTCAATCGGACATGCGCGCTCGATGTCAATCGACATGCGCAGCGTATCAATCGATACGCGCGCTCGGTGTCAATCGGATCGAGAGAGCGATATCCGATTGACACCGACATGCGCGCTCTCGGTGTCAATCGGACATGCGCTCTCTCTCGGTGTTAATCGGACATGCGCTCTCTCTCGGTGTCAATCGGACATGCGCTCTCTCGGTGTCAATCGGACATGCGCTCTCTCTCGGTGTCAATCAGACATGCGCTCTCTCGGTGTCAATCGAACATGCGCGCTCTGTGTCAATCGAACATGCGCGCTCTGTGTGTCAATCGGACATGCGCGCTCTCGGTGTCAATCGGACATGCGCTCTCTCTCGGTGTCAATCGGACATGCGCTCTCTCGGTGTCAATCGGACATGCGCTCTCTCGGTGTCAATCGGACATGCGCTCTCTCGGTGTCAATCGAACATGCGCGCTCTCGGTGTCAATCGGACATGCGCGCTCTCGGTGTCAATCGGACATGCGTGCTCTCGGTGTCCGCTCTCTGTGTCAATCGAACATGCGCGCTCTCGGTGTCAATCGGACATGCGCGCTCTCGGTGTCAATCGAACATGCGCTCTCTCAGTGTGAATCGGACATGCGCGCTCTCAGTGTGAATCGGACATGCGTTCTCTGTGTCAATCGAACATGCGCGCTCTCAGTGTGAATCGGACATGCGCGCTCTCGGTGTCAATCGGACATGCGCGCGCTCGGTGTCAATCGGACATGCGTGCTCTCGGTGTCAATCGGACATGCGCGCTCTCGGTGTCAATCGGACCGAGAGAGAGCGCATGTCCAATTGACACCGACATGCGCGCTCTCGGTGTCAATCGGACATGCGCTCTCTCTCGGTGTTAATCGGACATGCGCTCTCTCTGTGTCAAGCGAACATGCGCGCTCTCTCACTATGCCACCACGAGGACTTTGAGCTCATTGGGACTTGGGCATTCCACATTGGGGAGAATATATATTTACAGTAATATACTAACAAGAACTGAAGGGTACGTGTGTTTAACTGTCTTAAAGATAATGTCACAATGCAATAAAATGTAAAAATAGTCTTCTATGTGCAAAATAAATTCCTTGTGGTTTTAGGGTGAAATATGACAGGTTTCATGAGATTCACCCGCATGTGTTTGTGACTCACTCAGGTCTCTACATCTGACGGTGCTGTAATCGAAGTTTATGCACAGATAATCACACGCCTCCCTCAGTTCAGCCACAGAAACACCTTCAGGACAGTGAAGCATGCCGACACGATAATAATCCTTAAAAGATGACATATAATTATTTTAACATATAATCAAACCAGCAGTGAACTGGAGAGAAGATGTGAGTGAACGCACCAGGATGACTCTGAAGATGTTGGCTCCGATGCCCTCTGCGATCTCATATTCACCTTTAGAGTTGGGTCGTGTGAAGCTGTGCTGACGCGCTCGACCAAACATCCTGAAAAATACACACAGAGTTCAGTTACACCGATGAGTTCAGCAAAACTTACAGTATGTGTTCAGCATACATTTGAGCTCATTCAGTGTAATGTGTATGTTCAGTACCTCCCGAGCACTGTATCCGGGTAAGTGGTGAAAACCGCCGGATCCACCACAAAATGAGTCCCATCAACCACTAGTGTGACCCGGTCATGCGATGGTGGGCGTGGCTGTGCAGGCCACACCTCCTTACCATCATTAGACTTACTAACTCCGCCTTCTGCGCCTACAGTCATCCCATAACCTGGACGTTAAAAAGGTAAATAACCTGATATGGTCGAATGTTTTCTTCTCACAATAATAAAAATGATATTTTGAGTTTAACTGATTTGGACAGATATGCACCACCTGTTGAATGTTCCTCTGTCATGATCTTCTGCACACCTGTTACTCAGTCAGTGTATATAAAGGCAGGTGACCATATGGTGACCGCAGGTCCAGTTTAACCCCACAGACACCCAGTGACCAGTCTTAAACCAGCAACATGTGTTTATTTACTGAAGGGAGTTTGTTCTTAATCAAAATTCAAGCATTTGTCCTGCAAAATACACTGGCTCAAAGGAATGAAACAAATCAATAAACAGCATTTCAAATTCACTCATATAACAAACATAATTACCCAAAAATTATTGAGTATTTTTAAAAACAAATTGCATATTTCTTTTTCGGCTCCAAGGAATTCAAATATTAGGATAATTCTACAAAATAAGACATTGATTTATGTGTGTGTGTGTGTATATATATATATATATATATATATATATATATATATATATATATATATATATATATATATATATATATATATATATTATACAGCTAAATAACTCACCATAGATTATAGAGAAACGGTAACATGTCCTTTGTTGCCGTTCAGTTTGAATTTAAATAGTTGTATTTTTGTCATTTAAAAAAACTCTTATTATTATTTACAGTTTACGGCTATAAATATAATTTATATTGTATATAAATATGTTACTTACTGGAGTATCTGCACTCAAAGCATCAGAATGTCTGAAGCTCCTGGAGACGCGCGGGGATTAACCGACATAATCCAATAAAAGCGCGGCGATCACGTGAGGCCACTGTGCGGGCGGGAAGCGCGCGCAGAGCTGCTGAGGCGCTGGAGCTGATTTCTGAGGACTAATTTAAAAGTAAAAAAATTATTATGAAAATATCTAAACTATATTTATTTTTCACGCGTTTCTCTTTTGGTGAAAATTCCGTAATAACTGTAATTATTACCATCGTCTTTAAAATACTGTATATATACGGTTATAACGGTTTAAGGTTGAGCAGTATTATAGACACAGGCAAGTGTTTAAAAACATCTTCTGAACTTTTTAAGTTTTTATTTTCTATCTTAGAACAACTGTTAATGTTAAGTAATGCGTTGGGAAACATTTCTAACCGTTCTCACAGTTTCTAATGCAAAACGAATTAAAAATAACTTCAGAAGAATGATGGATAATTAGTAAGGGCTGATTAGTGAATGTATTTAGATTTATTATGAAGCGTTGGTGTCTAAATTCTTCATTGTTTGGAAGTTTCCCTTTGTTTTATGCTGTATCCTCAGAGCAAGTGCCACATGCCTCCTCCCTTAATTTCCCTGGCAGCACCCAGCTCCACCCAATCAATCTCATGCCAATCAGGCCTTATTACGGGCACCTGTGCCCACAGTTTCTCCTTTGTTTTCTTGCTTGTTGAACCGAGAGGACTGTGATCTCTACTTGTATCCTGTGTAATTGACAATGTAAGTGCCTTATGTTTTGTATTTTAAAGATTATTCAAGGTGATCTTTGGTTTCTTACAGCTGTTTATGAGCTCTCTCTGATTGGCACAATGATTATTGAGACCGTTGTCAATTAGGCAAAAAATTGAAATCGTTTTGTCGAATCGCCAAATTAAAACTCTTTATTTAAAAAAACAAACAGAAAACATGAAAACAAACATTACAAGATGTATTATTTACATCTGTGCAGTGTTTCTTACAGAGTTCTGTTTATTACATACTAAACAAAACAATACTATTGTTGTAACATTGTAATGTTATCTTTAATTAAAATATCATTTATTACAACAAAACTCTTTTGTGTTTCTATAAATGTGGTCATACAAACATTCATGCTGTGATTCCGCTCTGACAGATTCAGTGATTCGTCAATAATTCAAGAGATTTCTGAATTATTCTTTAAAGATCTGGCGTGAGAAATCAAGCTGCACTGGTTGCAATAGAGACATGTGGTTTATTGTATTTGTAGACCTATTATTTGGTACCCAGTCGTATCAATCACATTCAATTCATACTGCAAGCTCACAATATTACGCTGCAAAAATTCCTTTTCTTAATGAATATTTTGTTTTATTTTCTCCCCAATTTGGAATACCCAATTCCAACTACTTAGTAGGTCTTCGTGGTGATGTGGTGACTCGCCTCAATCCGGGTTATAGAGGACAAGTCTCAGTTGCCTCCGCGTCTGAGACCGTCAATCAGCGCATCTTATCACGTGACTTGAGCGCATTCCCGTTAGCTTCACGCTATTCTCACCGCACGCCCCACCGAGAGTGAGAACCACATTATAGCGATCACGAGGAGGTTACCCCATGTGACTCTACCCTCCCTAGCAACCGGGCCAATTTGGTTGCTAAAGAGACCTGACTGGAGTCACTCAGCACACCCTGGATTCAAACTCGCGTCTCCAGCGGTGATAGTCAGCGTCAATACTCGCTGAGATACCCAGACCCACTTTAATGAGTGTTTTTGACCGCTGACTCGCACCAAATTTTGATCGAATTCTCTTAAAAGCAAGACAAAATATCTTCTATCATTTTTCTTCTCAAGTAAAGTTGTCTTGTTTTAGGAATGTTTAGATAAATATACAAATACTGTGGAGCTATAGATTCAGTAGCGGTAAAGAATCATCTAATATAATTTATAAGATATCATTTAAGGTTTATTTAGATTCAAGAAAGCTGTTAAAGCACAGGTCGCATGATCACTGAGAGTTCAAGGGCAGAAACAGATTGTCGTGTTGATTTTGGGGCGTTGTGACCCCTGTGCCCTCATGTCCGAGTCTGAACGTCTCTGTAACTCCCGGCAGATTCCTCGGATGAGGATTCAGAAACGGGAGACGCTCCTCCTCCGTTCTCTCCCCCTCGCTCTGGGTTCTCCACGAGTCCCTGAAGATACTTTATATACTGTATGGCCGTTCGCAACGTTTCCACTTTACTCAAGCGCTTCTCCGTGGTCCCGTTCGGCAGGTGGTCGCGGAGTTTGGCGTATCCCTGGTTCACACACTTCACGCGTTGACGCTCCCTCTCGTTTCGCTTCTGTATGAAAGCGGGCTCAAACGTACAGTCGTACACGCCGAAGCTGCCATGGAACGGTGGCAGGTACGACAACAGCGACGCCCCGCTATAGTACGAGCCATCGTAAACCCGCTGCTCCACGTGGGTCGGGTACAAATACAGAGGCAAGGAGTGACCGAGCGGTTCCGAGTGAAGCTGAGAGTTCATGTCAGTCCCTCTGGAGGCAGCCATGCCGCAACACACGCTGCTCCTATCAAGATGGCAATGTGCGTCCTGGAGTGATGCATCCATGTTGACAAATCTAGGCTACAAGTGCTACAACACCGCTACTATCAATATTGCATCGCAGACAGGAAGTGTATCTAGAGCGGTGTGTGTGTTCAGATGGATTAAAGAGTGGAGGAAACACCATCGTCTTCGATGATAGATCCTCAGAAATCCGTTTCCGCTCCTCTTTGAAACCCTGTGAAGGATTTTGAGAGAGACAGACTCCAGTTTAGAACAACAGAGACTTCAAATACACTCCAGATTAACTTAATAAGCATTTAGTGTGATGTTCAAACGCACAGGATAAACCCGCGTACAGTCCATACAGTTAACATGCCATTAAATCAGGCTCCAAACCGTTCAGAACATGCAGTCAATGTCATCTGTTCAAAAGTATAACACTGCCTTTTTACTCTTTCAGTTCCCTCGTCTGTGGTGTCGGATTGGTCTGAAGACCCATCGAGTGAGTAAATGGCTTTTCTTTACAGCACGAGTCAAAGGTTTGGACACACATACTCATGCATTTCTAAAAGATTAACATCAACAAAAACATTCAAGTCCTGGTCACACAGTGGAGTATAGTTCATCATGTGCTGTAAATGTCTGTTATAGATTCATCTGAATGAGAATCAGTCAAACTGCTGTAGGTGAAGAAGACTCACCTGAGATCCACAGAGGAGCAGATGAAGGTCTCTCTGTGTCCACACACACACACACCTGAGTGATGTTACAGGGGAGGAGTCACACATTTACCTGCAGTGCACTCATAGCCCCGCCCCTCTGACACCTGTGTGTGTGTTTATACTCTGACATGAGCTTCAGGAAGTCCTCCAGAGTTTTGTGTTGAGTGTGGAGTTACAGCAGGGTGTAGATGGATGTAAACATCTGTTTACTGACCTCATATCTGTCATTCAAACACACATAAACACATAAACAAGACACACATGTCTATCCTGCAGTTTAACTTCCCTCTCAGTTTACAGACACTGATGAAACTATAGAATATATACAGTATACCATCTGAACATATACATCAGATCTGTGTTTAATGTTAAGAGAAGCTTGATTTCCTGAACACACACAGACTGTCACTCACACACACACTCTCTCACACACACACACACACACAC
>NC_068323.1:421820-454320 GCF_025860055.1 Xyrauchen texanus | reverse complement strand
CTCACACATGTACAAACACTCATACAACACACACACACCACACACTCTCTCACACACACACCACACACTCTCACACGCACTCACACATGTACAAACACTCATACAACACACGCACGCACACACACACACACCACACACTCTCACACGCACTCACACATGTACAAACACTCATACAACACTCGCACGCACACACACACCACACACTCTCTCACACGCACACTCACACACTCTCTCACACACACACTCACACACGCACACTCACACACACTCTCACACACACTCTCACACGCACTCACACATGTACAAACACTCATACAACACGCACACCACACACTCTCTCACACACACACCACACACTCTCTCACACGCACACTCACACATGTACAAACACTCATACAACACTCGCACGCACACACACACACACACCACACACTCTCTCACACGCACTCACACATGTACAAACACTCATACAACACTCGCACGCACACACACACCACACACTCTCTCACACGCACACTCACACACTCTCTCACACACACACTCACATGCACACTCACACACTCTTTCACACACACACACACCACACACTCTCACACGCACTCACACATGTACAAACACTCATACAACACTCGCACGCACACACACACACACTCTCTCACACGCACACACACACCACACACTCTCTCACACGCACACTCACACATGTACAAACACTCATACAACACTCGCACGCACACACACACACACACACACTCTCACACGCACTCACACATGTACAAACACTCATACAACACTCGCACGCACACACACACCACACACTCTCTCACACACACACACACACCACACACTCTCTCACACGCACACTCACACATGTACAAACACTCATACAACACTCGCACGCACACACACACTCACACACTCTCTCACACACACACTCACACACGCACACTCACACATGTACAAACACTCATACAACACGCACACACACACACACCACACACTCTCTCACACGCACACTCACACATGTACAAACACTCATACAACACTCGCACGCACACACACACACACACACACTCTCACACGCACTCACACATGTACAAACACTCATACAACACTCGCACGCACACACACACACACACACACACACCACACACTCTCTCACACGCACTCACACATGTACAAACACTCATACAACACTCGCACGCACACACACACACACACACTCACACACTCTCTCACACGCACACTCACACATGTACAAACACTCATACAACACTCGCACGCACACACACACACCACACACTCTCTCACACGCACTCACACATGTACAAACACTCATACAACACTCACACACACCACACGCACTCACACATGTACAAACACACTTGCACACTCATACAACACACACACACACACATATAGCACACAGCAGCACACACACACAGCCCTGAGCACTAATCATTCACAAACCGTTAACACGTCTCTCACACTCTTGTCAGAAATGATCTTACATGATTGTATCCCAACATCTGTGTGTGTGTGTGTGTGTGTGTGTGTGTGTGTGTGTGTGTGTGTGTGTGTGTGTGTGTGTGTGTGTGTGTGAGCGTGTATTTATCACTTTGTGGGGACCAAATGTCCCCATAAGGATAGTAAAACCCAAAATTTTTGACCTTGTGGGGACATTTTGTCGGTCCCCATGAGGAAAACAGCTTATAAATCATACTAAATTATGTTTTTTGAAAATGTAAAAATGCAGAAAGTTTTCTGTGAGGGTTAGGTTTAGGGGTAGGGTTAGGTTTAGGGGATAGAATATAAAGTTTGTACAGTATAAAAACCATTATGTCTATGGAAAGTCCCCATAAAACATGGAAACACAACGTGTGTGTGTGTGTGTGTGTGTGTGTGTGTGTGTGTGTGTGTGTGTGTGTGTGTGTGTGTGTCCAGGAATGTATTCAAGAAACTATGATGCCAGCTCAACCTGTGTGCATTAATGTGCCCAGAGCATTCTGTCCAGAAGTGTCCTATAGAGTCTCAAGAGACAACACTTTATAACATCCATTAATCTGAAGCAGCTTCCAAAACACAGCTACCAGCTTAAGCTGGATTTACATTGTGTAAATGTGTTTCAAGGACAATTACCCTGGTTGAAATTACACATAACACTGTAAAGTCATATCAGCCTCTCTGATATTGAAACGAAAAAGTTCTGATATATACTGATGATATCAAAATCAATACTGATGTTTTAACATGTTTTAATATTAATAAAACGTATGGCAAACGAGCGTCATGTTCCGTGCGTTAAGGTAAGCGGAAGGAGAAATAGATTTGTACTGCTTATTTAGTCAATTGTTTTGTCAATTTGCATCTTGTGAAACGCAATAGTTTTATGGTAACTCATTAAAAAAATCACTAGTTTCGTACAAACCTTTAGTATCAATATTTGTATGCAAAATATGGATCCTTTAGATTCATCCGCCAGACTGCAGTTCTCGCTGCTACCGGCAGGGGGCGCCAAAGGACAAAACCAGCATCAGGATGTGGACAGACTTAAACAAGGTTGAA
Source organism: Xyrauchen texanus (assembly GCF_025860055.1). Taxonomy (NCBI): domain Eukaryota; kingdom Metazoa; phylum Chordata; class Actinopteri; order Cypriniformes; family Catostomidae; genus Xyrauchen; species Xyrauchen texanus. The sequence continues at coordinate 451,755 of NC_068323.1, read as the reverse complement.
AAAGACAAACAGAGAGGTGAAATATAATCAGGTGTGTGAATATGGAGCTGAGAGCTGCTCTGCTCAAGAGTATCTGGTATGCCTTCACATCTCTGGACACTGAAGACAGCGGGAAAGTGTCCAAATCACAGCTCAAGGTGAGACACACAGATGTACGAGAGAGACAGATGTTAGGTTTATGTGTATACATGTTTGTGTTTGCTTTTACTTGCAGTTTGGGGACAAATTCATAAATGTAGTAAAGGGTAATGGTTAGTCTGTAGTAATAATTAACTATAAATAAAGTACAGAAGTCTATGGAATGCCCTAATTTACATAACTAAATAAATGAGTGTGTGTTTGTCAAACTTGTTTTGTAGTTAATCTGTCTCACACTCTGTGGCTTTAGAAGGATCAGCATCAAACAAACCTTTCAGTCAGTGTTTCTGTGTGCAGGTTCTTTCTCATAATCTTCACAGTGTTTTGAGGATTCCTCATGACCCCGAGAGTCTCGAGAGACACTTCAGTGATGATGATGATGGTCCAGTGTCCAGTCAGGGGTACATGCCGTACCTCAACCAGTTCATCCTGGACAAGGTACCACAATAAACACCAGTAGAGATGTTAATGCTCAGATGTGCATAACAATGTACCAATCATAGTTGACGCTCAACTTACACAAAGATATCTCAATGCAAGTGAATGGTTACAGCTCCAAAAAGCACATAAATAGTAGCTTAAAAGTAATCCCCATGACTCCATTGGTTTAATCCATGTCTTCTGAAGCCATCCAAACGATTTTGGGTGTGAACAGACCAACATATAATTACATTCCTACTATACATCTCGCCATCGTAGTCTCTAGGCACAATCATGATGTCGTAATGTGAAATGACGGCAAATCAACATGTCTTGGGATTGCAAACAAGACATACAGCTAGATATTGAGTCTGTTGTGTTCAGGTGGTGGACGGGATGTTTGTGAAAGAGGAAGTGGATGAGCTGTGCTGGACTTTGTGCTCCAAGAAAAACTACCATTCCGACACACTCCGAGTTCTGACCAATCGGGACGACCTACGGCTCTGGTGTCTCTTCAACTTGTTGGCGGAGGACAAATATCCTCTCGTGCTCGTGCCAGAAGAGGTGATTGATTTAACCAATTTTTAGGTGAATGATCCCTTAACAAGCCCAACAGTAGATCCAAACATGTGCTGTGTTTCCTCCAGGCGGAGTATTTACTGAGGAAGATCAGCGCTGTGATGACGCTGGAGTTGAACTGCATTGAGATGGAGGAGTATCTGTCGCGGGACTGCGTTCAGAAGGACGGACTGAGCGTCTGGAGTTTTCTGGAGCTGGTGAACTTGGTCGTAGTGAGTCGAGGAGTGGACCGAGAGAGCATCAGTATGGCTGTAGAGCAGGTCTATCGAGAGATGGTCGGAAATGTCCTGAAAGAGGTGAGATGAGGTCATTTCCTCCTCCAGATGCCAAGAACTAAAATAATAAACCCAAATGTTCTGCTGATAACAGACCATCACATGGGCAGATGTTCTGATGGTCAAAAGTCTGACTATTCGAGGCTACTGCGTGTTACAGGGATATCTGTGGAAGAAAGGTCATTTACGCAGGAACTGGACTGAGCGCTGGTTCTGTCTGAAGCCCGGTTCCCTCTCGTACTACGTGAATGAGGATGGGAGAGAGTGTAAAGGTGTCATTGAAATGGACCAGAACTGCTGCGTGGAGGTACTTCTGTAGGTTGAGTGTATGTTTCGTCCTGGTTTCGTCTTCTGTGTTTGACGTATTTGTCTTGATGTGATTGACAGGTGCTGTCGGACAGAGACGGGAAGAGATGCATGTTCTGTGTGAAGACGCTCAACAAAACATTTGAGATCAGCGCACAAGACTCCAGACAGAGACAAGAGTGGATCACAGGTGACCCAAACACACACACAAACCAGCTATCTCACTTTTGTGATTTTTCCTGTTCCTTTCTTTCTTTTCCTGTCTCACACTCCTTATTTCCCTTGTCCTCTCTCCCTTTTTCTTATTTCCCTTTTCCTGTCTCACTCTTCTGATTTGTCCACTCCTGTTTCACTCTTCCATTCTGGTGACCAATGACAGAATGGTGACCATGGACAAAGCAGCTTGGACATTCTCCTTCGATAGGACCCTGTCTTACACAAGTGACTTGCTGCACAAGTCTGTGTTTGTAGCTTGCTAGCCTGCAAGCTACAAACAGTGACGAGGTTTATAGTAGATTAGTGTCACTGAATGGCTGGATGTCTGAGTGGTGTTTGAAGAATAATATAGGATTTATAGACAGTTGGAAGAGTTTTTGGGGTAGACCTGACTTGCTAAAGAGAGACGGACTCCATCCCTCCAGGGAAGGTGCCGCTCTCCTCTCTAGTAATTTGGCTCATAGTCTTAATAATGATGTATTTGACTAAATGGGGCCCAGGTCAGGAAGCAGACAAACTGGTTAATCCGAACGTCTGCTAGCTGCCTTGAGACGTCACACAGGTCACATAAACTACAACACATAGAGACTGTATCACCTAGATATCTCAGAGACTGTGTCTGTTCCTCGAACTACCAAACACAAAACCCTCACTCAATCATTTAGAAAAAATTTGATTAAGGTCAAACTTGAACAAAACAAACAAATTAAAGATAAACATCATATAAAAATAGGGCTACTAAACATTAGATCTCTTTCTACCAAAGCACTAATTGTAAATGAAATGATTACAGATCATAGTTTGGATGTGCTCTGTTTGACTGAAACCTGCTTAAACCGGATGACTATATTAGTTTAAATGAATCTACTCCCCCAGGTTATTGTTATAAACATGAACCTCGTCTGAAGGGTCGAGGAGGAGGTGTTGCTACAATTTACAGTGAAGTTTTTGGTGTTACTCAGAGGACAGGATATAAATGTAAGTCTTTTGAACTAATAATGCTTAAGGTGACACCGACAGATATAAATAAAATTCTCTGTCGTCCTTTACCCTTGCTACAGTGTATAGATCACCCGGGCCTTATTCAGATTTCCTTAGTGAATTTGCACATTTTTGATCAGATCTTGTAGTTACTGTAGATAGAGCCTTAATTGTTGGTGACTTCAACATTCACATAGATAATGAAAATGATACATTGGGATTAGCATTTATCGATATTCTCAACTCTCTTGGAGTCAGACAAAATGTAACAGGACCAACTCATCGCCATAATCATACGCTAGATTTAATTCTGTCATATGGAGTTGATGTTGATAATATAGAAATTCTGCAGCAGAGCGATGACATCTCGGATCATTACCTCGTCTCTTGTATGCTGCAATCAGCAAATGTTACTCAATCTACACCACGCTATCGTTCAGGTAGAACTATTCTTTCGACCACTAAAGATAGCTTCACTAATACTCTTCCAGATCTATCTCATACACTCAATAAACCGCAAAGCCCAGAAGAACTTGATGAAATAACAAAACATTTAATGCAGTCTTCTCTAGCACCCTTGATGTTGTCGCCCCACTTCGATTAAAGAAAATTAAAGAAATAAGCCCTGCACCATGGTACAATGATCACACTCATGCTCTCAAGAGAGCAGCTCGGAAAATGGAGCGTATGTGGAAAAATACAAAATTAGAAGTATTTCAGGGTGCATGGAAGGATAGTGTCTGTAGCTACAAACACACACTAAAAGCTGCCAGGTCAGCATATTTTAGTAAACTCATAGAAAATAACCACAACAATCCTAGATGTTTATTCAGTACTGTGGCTAAATTGGTTAGGAATAAAGCCTCAACAGAACCAGATATTACGTCACAGCTCAAGAGTAATGACATGAATTTCTTTACAGATAAAATTGAAATAATCAGAAATAAAATTGGAATTATGCAATCATCTGTCATAGCACCTCAGAAAACAGTGTCTAATAATTTCCCTCATGTGCAACTTCAATCCTTCGCTATCATAGGTCATGAAGAGCTAACAAAACTTATCGAAACATCAAAGGCACAACTTGTTTGTTAGATCCTATACCAACTAAGCTCTTAAAAGAGGTATCTCCTGTAAAATCAGAACCTCTTCTTAATATCATTAACTCCTCGCTATGCTTAGGACATGTCCCAAGAAACTTTAAAATGGCAGTTATCAAACCACTTATTAAGAAGCCACAACTTAATCCTGGAGAACTTGCTAATTATAGACCGATTTCAAATCTCCTGTTTATGTCAAAAATACTAGAAAAGTTAGTGTCCTCCCAAATATGTTCATTTCTACAGAGAAATAGTATATATGAAGAATTTCAGTCAGTATTTAGGCCTCATCACTGTACAGAGACTGCACTTATCAGAGTTACACATGACTCTTATCATCTGATCACGGCTGCATTTCTCTTCTAGTGCTTTTAGATCTTAGTGTATATGACTCCATATATATGCTTCCCCTGGGAGATATTATCAGGAATCGTGGAATAAGTTTCCACTGCTATACCGACGATACACAACTTTATATTTCTTCAAAACCTGATGAGATTTCACAATTCTCCAAATTATCAGAGTGTATCACAAAAGGAGGAAGACCCTTTTCATATTTGGCTCCTAAACTATGGAATAGTCTCCCAAACACTGTTCGAGATGCAGACACACTCTCTCAGTTTAAGTCTAGACTAAAGACTCGTCAGACATACACCTCATTTATCCTCCAACACACAATTAGGCTGCTTTAGTTTAGTCTGCCGGAACCAGAAACATTGATCATGATCAATGACCCCCACAGTGAGTCTGGTTTAGGGTTAGGGTGGGGTTAGTCAGAGGGGAACTGGCCCCACAGTGAGTCTGGTTTAGGGTTAGGGTGGGGTTAGTCAGAGGGGAACTGGCCCCCACAGTGAGTCTGGTTTAGGGTTAGGGTGGGGTTAGCCAGAGGGGAACTGGCCCCCACAGTGAGTCTGGTTTAGGGTTAGGGTGGGGTTAGTCAGAGGGGAACTGGCCCCACAGTGAGTCTGGTTTAGGGTTAGGGTGGGGTTAATCAGAGGGGAACTGGCCCCCACAGTGAGTCTGGTTTAGGGTTAGGGGTGGGGGTTAGTCAGAGGGGAACTGGTCCCCACAGTGAGTCTGGTTTAGGGTTAGGGTGGGGTTAGTCAGAGGGAACTGGCCCCCACAGTGAGTCTGGTTTAGGGTTAGGGTGGGGTTAGTCAGAGGGGAACTGGCCCCCACAGTGAGTCTGGTTTAGGGTTAGGGTGGGGTTAGTCAGAGGGAACTGGCCCCCACAGTGAGTCTGGTTTAAGGTTAGGGTGGGGTTAGTCAGAGGGGAACTGGCCCCCACAGTGAGTCTGGTTTAGGGTTAGGGTGGGGTTAGTCAGAGGGAACTGGCCCCCACAGTGAGTCTGGTTTAGGGTTAGGGTGGGGTTAGCCAGAGGGAACTGGCCCCCACAGTGAGTCTGGTTTAGGGTTAGGGTGGGGTTAGTCAGAGGGAACTGGCCCCCACAGTGAGTCTGGTTTAGGGTTAGGGTGGGGTTAGTCAGAGGGAACTGGCCCCACAGTGAGTCTGGTTTAGGGTTAGGGTGGGGTTAGTCAGAGGGAACTGGTCCCCACAGTGAGTCTGGTTTAGGGTTAGGGTGGGGTTAGTCAGAGGGAACTGGCCCCCACAGTGAGTCTGGTTTAGGGTTAGGGTGGGGTTAGTCAGAGGGAACTGGCCCCCACAGTGAGTCTGGTTTAGGGTTAGGGTGGGGTTAGTCAGAGGGAACTGGCCCCCACAGTGAGTCTGGTTTAGGGTTAGGGTGGGGTTAGTCAGAGGGAACTGGCCCCCACAGTGAGTCTGGTTTAGGGTTAGGGTGGGGTTAGTCAGAGGGAACTGGCCCCCACAGTGAGTCTGGTTTAGGGTTAGGGTGGGGTTAGTCAGAGGGGAACTGGCCCCCACAGTGAGTCTGGTTTAGGGTTAGGGTGGGGTTAGCCAGAGGGGAACTGGCCCCCACAGTGAGTCTGGTTTAGGGTTAGGGTGGGGTTAGTCAGACGTGAACTGGCCCCCACAGTGAGTCTGGTTTCTCCCAAGGTTATTTTTCTCCATTAATCATCATCTTATGGAGTTTTGTGTTCCTTCAGCTGCTCACTGGGGTTATTAATACAATTATTATTTAATTACTTATCTTTATACACAGTTCACAATTACACAGTGATGACTGAGATATTATATAATTTACAGATTCACCTTCTGTTAATTCATGATTTCCTGTAAAGCTGCTTTGAAACTAAGTGTGTTTTGAAAAGCACAACACAAATAAACATTACTTGACTTCCTGCCCCACACTTCCTGTTTGTCTTTTTCTGTCTCACTCTTTCTGTTTGTATTTGCCTCTCTCAGCGCTCCACACAGCTCTGCGTCTGTATATGGAGGGGAGGAGCTCTCTGCACGAGGAGCTGAAGGAGCGTCGCCGTGAGCTGCGTGAGGAGAGGGAGAGGAGGCGTGTGCTGTGGGCGGAGGAGACGCGCAGACTGCAGGAGCTTCAGGGGGAGCGTGAGGAGCAGCTGAAAGAGCTGGAACTCCTGAAGGAGGCACAGAAACAAGCTCGGGCCTCTCTAAAGCAGGAGGAGCAGAGGAGGCGCAGTCAGCATGAGGAGCTGCAGAAAACCCTGCAGAGACAGCTGCAGGAGGCGCAGGAGGTGAGACAGAGCTGTGATGTGCAGTTTATGCTCCATGTGATGACGGTACCACACATGAAAATAGTTCGTTAAGAGAGCAAACAAATATGTTGATTCATATTTTCAAACGCTAAAGCTGTAATTTACGGTTAAAAATAACATTTTAAATATTATTCATATAAAAATATATTAAATTATATTCGTTTTAAATTATAATATTGATATATTTAATATTATTACAAATATATATATGATGAAAATGTTTCTATTATTATTATTATTATTATTATTATTTATATATTTTCTTGATCTTTTTGTACTATTAAATCATAAAAGAGCATTTATTGAATCTAAAATGCAATTTGACTGAACCATGAGCTCCGTGTTCAGCGTACAGACACTTGACCCGCTCTGATGGATGTGTGTGACAGGCGCGGGAGGATCTTTGTGCAGAGGTGGCGGTTCGTGATCTAGAAGCTGAACATCAGCGCAGGAGAATTAAAGAGCTGGAAGATCTTCATCACAGACAGCAGGAAGCTCTAGAGCAACAGATCCGAGCTCGACAAGAGGAGGAGACGTACAGATACACACAGAACAGGTGCACGCGCACACACACACATGCGCACAGAGAGACCATCATTCATGCTGTTAACCAGAGAGACAGACAGACAGAGAGAGACAGAAAGGTTGTGAGTAGCTCGACAACACTACACCGAAACTTGAAACCTACAAGTGCATCTCAAAGTGAGTCACACACACACTTATATTTATATAGCTGTCAAAGTGAAGACACAACATAGACTTGTGTTGTTTATATAAAGCATATTATTATGTCTATAGATTGGCCCTAATTTTAGCCAGATACTTCACCTCTAACAGGAAACCTTTTAGCATTTTTTTTGAGTTTTAGGAGGAAAACGCACTCGCTCTTCTCTTTGATGAAGTTCTCTCAAATCTGAAGGCATTTCCCAGTACATGTCCTCGAGTGTGTCGATGTTTAAAGCACACACATGCGGTACGACTGGCTCCCCCTGCTGAAGATAGTTTCTTTCAATTACTTTGTGCTCCTGTAACTTGCATCATATGCAGTTTAGTGTCTTTCCACCATCGCCTTTGGCTTGCTCGTTAAGACAAACATGTCCGTGTTTATTAATGAAGCTGTTCATTGAAACATTTATTAGATTACAGACATTACAATATGATGTTCTGTAAAGCTGCTTTAAAACATTTGCGTTGTGAAAAGTGCAACACTAATCGTGGCTTGACAAACTGGCAGAGGAACGCAGCACACATGAGACTTCCGCTGTCATCCGAGTTGTGGTTTTAGAAATGTTGCACAATATAAATGTCATCCTGACATCAGACTGCTTTGCAGTTTTTACCACATTGTCATGATATTATCAGAGAGAATTACATCATCAAAACCATTATTAAACTATCAGACAAACTTCAGATTAAGTTCTCGACACTGGAGACTCCGGAGCAAAGAAATGTTTTGGATTGGATAAATTAATGCAAAACACATTTTTTTGTTTTTTCCCCCCAATTTGTAATGGCCAATTCCCAAAGTCCTCGTGGTGGCGTAGTGACTCGCCTCAACCTGGGTGGCGGAGGACGAATCTCAGTTGCCTCCGCGTCTGACCTGTGAGCGTGTTACCGTGGAGACGTTGCACGTGTGGAGGCTTCACGCTATTCTCTGCGGCATCCTCGCACAACTCACCACACGCCCCACCGAGAACCACGAGGAGTTTACCCCATGTGACTCTACCCTCCCTAGCAACCGGGCCAATTTGGTTGCTAAGGAGACCTGACTGGAGTCACTCAGCACGCCCTGGATTCAAACTCACGACTCCAGGAGTGATAGTCAGCATCAATACTTGCTGAGATACCCAGACCCCCACAAGTCTTTAATGTTAAGTTAGCTCGGGTGTTCAGTTTTAGCTTCAGTATTGGTTAGTTTTATGTTATTTTGATCAGTCTGAGGGGGGAATTCAATAAGAATGAATTGCGGCCGGTAAATGCACCATTTATTAGCATGCACTTTCTCTGCGCTGGTTTAGGGCCCTATTCGATAAAGGGATTATGCAGATCAGACAACAGGGCAAAAGCAGTGTTGAGTGCTTTATTCAGCGCTGATTACACCTGCTAGAATAGATTGTGGATGGTTGGTAAATAAGAAGATTTTTGCGTTGAAATACCACACGCAAAAGTGCCATAACTGTGTAGTGAATCTGCCCCTGGATGTTTTGTTTAGTAAGTGATGGTGTTTAATATATCTCTGGTGTTTAATTTTGTGTTGGTGTTTTGTTAGGTTTAGTTAATGTTTTATACTGTAAAAGCTGGTTTAGTTATAGTTCTGGTAAGTTATAAATGCTGGGATTTAGTTTAATAAATGCTGGTGTTCTGTTGTGAATTTATAAAAAGTGCCTGTAAGTAGAGATGTATTAATTATGTGTGTGATTGCAGGTAAGATGGATGGAGAGATGGCCTGGAGAAGGTGTGATGGGATGGGGTCAAGGGAACAGGTTGTGGGGTGGTTGGACAGGAGGAGTTTAGAGACCTCAGTGTCAGTCAGAGGAGAGAACATAGAGACAGAAGAGTTGCATACAGGAGGCGGGTGTTTGACAGGGTGTGGTGCTGTGAATGTATTTCTGATGGCTGTAGCCTTATTAGTAAAAAATGTGTCGAAGATATCTGCTGTCAGTGATGTGGTGGAGGGGGAGGACAGAGAATTGTGTTGATTGTTCTAAACAAGCTACGAGTGTCTGTGGTGCTGTTGATCTTGTTCTGGTAATAGGACTTTTTTGCAGATTTAACATTATATGAAAAAGTTGCAAGCAGAGGCTGATACTCGCCTAGATCTACTAGACAAATCAAAACAATGTAGCACACACACCCACACATGTTTAAGTGATGCAAGTTCAACACCGTAAACAAACAGCACAAGTCTAGCAATAAATACTACTCTACAACAAGGTAAAACAATGAAATAAACACACTTGCATGCAACTGCTGACTCCTGGAGATCGCTGGAGATCTGGTGGTTTATAAATGTTGGTGTTTAGTTATAGTTCTGGTCTTTATAAATGTTGGTGTTTAGGTTCTGGTGTTTTATAAATGTTGGTGTTTAGTTATAGTTCTGATGGTTTATAAATGTTGGTATTTAGTTATAGTTCTGATGGTTTATAAATGTTGGTGTTTAGTTATAGTTCTGGTGTTTTATAAATGTTGGTGTTTAGTTATAGTTCTGGTCTTTATAAATGTTGGTGTTTAAGTTCTGGTGTTTTATAAATGTTGGTGTTTAGTTATAGTTCTGATGGTTTATAAATGTTGGTATTTAGTTATAGTTCTGATGGTTTATAAATGTTGGTGTTTAGTTATAGTTCTGGTCTTTATAAATGTTGGTGTTTAGTTATAGTTCTGATGGTTTATAAATGTTGGTGTTTAGTTATAGTTCTGATGGTTTATAAATGTTGGTGTTTAGTTATAGTTCTGGTGTTTTATAAATGTTGGTGTTTAGTTATAGTTCTGATGGTTTATAAATGTTGGTGTTTAGTTATAGTTCTGGTCTTTATAAATGTTGGTGTTTAGTTATAGTTCTGATGGTTTATAAATGTTGGTGTTTAGTTATAGTTCTGATCTTTATAAATGTTGGTGTTTAGTTATAGTTCTGATGGTTTATAAATGTTGGTGTTTAGTTATAGTTCTGGTCTTTATAAATGTTGGTGTTTAGTTATAGTTCTGATGGTTTATAAATGTTGGTGTTTAGTTATAGTTCTGGTCTTTATAAATGTTGGTGTTTAGTTATAGTTCTGATGGTTTATAAATGTTGGTGTTTAGTTATAGTTCTGGTCTTTATAAATGTTGGTGTTTAGTTATAGTTCTGGTCTTTATAAATGTTGGTGTTTAGTTATAGTTCTGGTCTTTATAAATGTTGGTGTTTAGTTATAGTTCTGGTGTTTTATATATGTTGGTGTTTAGTTATAGTTCTGGTGTTTTATAAATGTTGGTGTTTAGTTATAGTTCTGATGGTTTATAAATGTTGGTGTTTAGTTATAGTTCTGGTGGTTTATAAATGTTGGTGTTTAGTTATAGTTCTGGTGGTTTATAAATGTTGGTGTTTAGTTATAGTTCTGATGGTTTATAAATGTTGGTGTTTAGTTATAGTTCTGGTGGTTTATAAATGTTGGTGTTTAATTATAGTTCTGGTCTTTATATATGTTGGTGTTTAGTTATAGTTCTGATGGTTTATAAATGTTGGTGTTTAGTTATAGTTCTGATGGTTTATAAATGTTGGTGTTTAGTTATAGTTCTGGTCTTTATAAATGTTGGTGTTTAGTTATAGTTCTGATGGTTTATAAATGTTGGTGTTTAGTTATAGTTCTGATGGTTTATAAATGTTGGTGTTTAGTTATAGTTCTGATGGTTTATAAATGTTGGTGTTTAGTTATAGTTCTGGTGGTTTATAAATGTTGGTGTTTAGTTAGAGTTCTGATGGTTTATAAATGTTGGTGTTTAGTTATAGTTCTGATGGTTTATAAATGTTGGTGTTTAGTTATAGTTCTGGTGGTTTATAAATGTTGGTGTTTAGTTATAGTTCTGATGGTTTATAAATGTTGGTGTTTAGTTATAGTTCTGGTGGTTTATAAATGTTGGTGTTTAATTATAGTTCTGGTCTTTATATATGTTGGTGTTTAGTTATAGTTCTGATGGTTTATAAATGTTGGTGTTTAGTTATAGTTCTGATGGTTTATAAATGTTGGTGTTTAGTTATAGTTCTGGTCTTTATAAATGTTGGTGTTTAGTTATAGTTCTGATGGTTTATAAATGTTGGTGTTTAGTTATAGTTCTGGTCTTTATAAATGTTGGTGTTTAGTTATAGTTCTGATGGTTTTATAAATGTTGGTGTTTAGTTATAGTTCTGATGGTTTATAAATGTTGGTGTTTAGTTATAGTTCTGGTGTTTTATAAATGTTGGTGTTTAGTTATAGTTCTGGTGGTTTATAAATGTTGGTGTTTAGTTATAGTTCTGATGGTTTATAAATGTTGGTGTTTAGTTATAGTTCTGGTGTTTTATAAATGTTGGTGTTTAGTTATAGTTCTGGTGGTTTATAAATGTTGGTGTTTAGTTATAGTTCTGATGGTTTATAAATGTTGGTGTTTAGTTATAGTTCTGGTGGTTTATAAATGTTGGTGTTTAGTTATAGTTCTGATGGTTTATAAATGTTGGTGTTTAGTTATAGTTCTGATGGTTTATAAATGTTGGTGTTTAGTTATAGTTCTGATGGTTTTATAAATGTTGGTGTTTAGTTATAGTTCTGGTGTTTTATAAATGTTGGTGTTTAGTTATAGTTCTGATGGTTTATAAATGTTGGTGTTTAGTTATAGTTCTGGTGTTTTATAAATGTTGGTGTTTAGTTATAGTTCTGATGGTTTATAAATGTTGGTGTTTAGTTATAGTTCTGGTGGTTTATAAATGTTGGTGTTTAGTTATAGTTCTGATGGTTTATAAATGTTGGTGTTTAGTTATAGTTCTGATGGTTTATAAATGTTGGTGTTTAGTTATAGTTCTGGTGGTTTTATAAATGTTGGTGTTTAGTTATAGTTCTGATGGTTTATAAATGTTGGTGTTTAGTTATAGTTCTGATGGTTTATAAATGTTGGTGTTTAGTTATAGTTCTGATGGTTTATAAATGTTGGTGTTTAGTTATAGTTCTGATGGTTTATAAATGTTGGTGTTTAGTTATAGTTCTGGTGGTTTATAAATGTTGGTGTTTAGTTATAGTTCTGGTGCTTTATAAATGTTGGTGTTTAGTTATAGTTCTGATGGTTTATAAATGTTGGTGTTTAGTTATAGTTCTGATGGTTTATAAATGTTGGTGTTTAGTTATAGTTCTGGTGCTTTATAAATGTTGGTGTTTAGTTATAGTTCTGATGGTTTATAAATGTTGGTGTTTAGTTATAGTTCTGGTGGTTTATAAATGTTGGTGTTTAGTTATAGTTCTGATGGTTTATAAATGTTGGTGTTTAGTTATAGTTCTGGTGGTTTATAAATGTTGGTGTTTAGTTATAGTTCTGGTGTTTTATAAATGTTGGTGTTTAGTTATAGTTCTGGTGGTTTATAAATGTTGGTGTTTAGTTATAGTTCTGATGGTTTATAAATGTTGGTGTTTAGTTATAGTTCTGGTGTTTTATAAATGTTGGTGTTTAGTTATAGTTCTGATGGTTTATAAATGTTGGTGTTTAGTTATAGTTCTGGTGGTTTATAAATGTTGGTGTTTAGTTATAGTTCTGATGGTTTATAAATGTTGGTGTTTAGTTATAGTTCTGGTGGTTTATAAATGTTGGTGTTTAGTTATAGTTCTGGTGGTTTATAAATGTTGGTGTTTAGTTATAGTTCTGATGGTTTATAAATGTTGGTGTTTAGTTATAGTTCTGATGGTTTATAAATGTTGGTGTTTAGTTATAGTTCTGGTGCTTTATAAATGTTGGTGTTTAGTTATAGTTCTGATGGTTTATAAATGTTGGTGTTTAGTTATAGTTCTGGTGGTTTATAAATGTTGGTGTTTAGTTATAGTTCTGATGGTTTATAAATGTTGGTGTTTAGTTATAGTTCTGATGGTTTATAAATGTTGGTGTTTAGTTATAGTTCTGATGGTTTATAAATGTTGGTGTTTAGTTATAGTTCTGATGGTTTATAAATGTTGGTGTTTAGTTATAGTTCTGATGGTTTATAAATGTTGGTGTTTAGTTATAGTTCTGGTGGTTTATAAATGTTGGTGTTTAGTTATAGTTCTGATGGTTTATAAATGTTGGTGTTTAGTTATAGTTCTGATGGTTTATAAATGTTGGTGTTTAGTTATAGTTCTGGTGTTTTATAAATGTTGGTGTTTAGTTATAGTTCTGATGGTTTATAAATGTTGGTGTTTAGTTATAGTTCTGGTGGTTTATAAATGTTGGTGTTTAGTTATAGTTCTGATGGTTTATAAATGTTGGTGTTTAGTTATAGTTCTGATGGTTTATAAATGTTGGTGTTTAGTTATAGTTCTGGTGTTTTATAAATGTTGGTGTTTAGTTATAGTTCTGATGGTTTATAAATGTTGGTGTTTAGTTATAGTTCTGATGGTTTATAAATGTTGGTGTTTAGTTATAGTTCTGGTGTTTTATAAATGTTGGTGTTTAGTTATAGTTCTGATGGTTTATAAATGTTGGTGTTTAGTTATAGTTCTGGTGGTTTATAAATGTTGGTGTTTAGTTATAGTTCTGATGGTTTATAAATGTTGGTGTTTAGTTATAGTTCTGGTGGTTTATAAATGTTGGTGTTTAGTTATAGTTCTGATGGTTTATAAATGTTGGTGTTTAGTTATAGTTCTGGTGTTTTATAAATGTTGGTGTTTAGTTATAGTTCTGATGGTTTATAAATGTTGGTGTTTAGTTATAGTTCTGGTGTTTTATAAATGTTGGTGTTTAGTTATAGTTCTGATGGTTTATAAATGTTGGTGTTTAGTTATAGTTCTGATGGTTTATAAATGTTGGTGTTTAGTTATAGTTCTGATGGTTTATAAATGTTGGTGTTTAGTTATAGTTCTGGTGGTTTTATAAATGTTGGTGTTTAGTTATAGTTCTGATGGTTTATAAATGTTGGTGTTTAGTTATAGTTCTGATGGTTTATAAATGTTGGTGTTTAGTTATAGTTCTGGTGGTTTTATAAATGTTGGTGTTTAGTTATAGTTCTGATGGTTTATAAATGTTGGTGTTTAGTTATAGTTCTGATGGTTTATAAATGTTGGTGTTTAGTTATAGTTCTGGTGGTTTATAAATGTTGGTGTTTAGTTATAGTTCTGATGGTTTATAAATGTTGGTGTTTAGTTATAGTTCTGATGGTTTATAAATGTTGGTGTTTAGTTATAGTTCTGGTGCTTTATAAATGTTGGTGTTTAGTTATAGTTCTGATGGTTTATAAATGTTGGTGTTTAGTTATAGTTCTGATGGTTTTATAAATGTTGGTGTTTAGTTATAGTTCTGGTGTTTTATAAATGTTGGTGTTTAGTTATAGTTCTGGTGGTTTATAAATGTTGGTGTTTAGTTATAGTTCTGATGGTTTATAAATGTTGGTGTTTAGTTATAGTTCTGATGGTTTATAAATGTTGGTGTTTAGTTATAGTTCTGATGGTTTATAAATGTTGGTGTTTAGTTATAGTTCTGATGGTTTATAAATGTTGGTGTTTAGTTATAGTTCTGATGGTTTATAAATGTTGGTGTTTAGTTATAGTTCTGATGGTTTATAAATGTTGGTGTTTAGTTATAGTTCTGATGGTTTATAAATGTTGGTGTTTAGTTATAGTTCTGATGGTTTATAAATGTTGGTGTTTAGTTATAGTTCTGATGGTTTATAAATGTTGGTGTTTAGTTATAGTTCTGATGGTTTATAAATGTTGGTGTTTAGTTATAGTTCTGATGGTTTATAAATGTTGGTGTTTAGTTATAGTTCTGATGGTTTATAAATGTTGGTGTTTAGTTATAGTTCTGGTGCTTTATAAATGTTGGTGTTTAGTTATAGTTCTGATGGTTTATAAATGTTGGTGTTTAGTTATAGTTCTGATGGTTTATAAATGTTGGTGTTTAGTTATAGTTCTGATGGTTTATAAATGTTGGTGTTTAGTTATAGTTCTGGTGGTTTATAAATGTTGGTGTTTAGTTATAGTTCTGATGGTTTATAAATGTTGGTGTTTAGTTATAGTTCTGATGGTTTTAGTATGTTCTGTTTTATAAATGTTGGTGTTTAGTTATAGTTCTGATGGTTTATAAATGTTGGTGTTTAGTTATAGTTCTGATGGTTTATAAATGTTGGTGTTTAGTTATAGTTCTGATGGTTTATAAATGTTGGTGTTTAGTTATAGTTCTGATGGTTTATAAATGTTGGTGTTTAGTTATAGTTCTGATGGTTTATAAATGTTGGTGTTTAGTTATAGTTCTGATGGTTTATAAATGTTGGTGTTTAGTTATAGTTCTGGTGTTTTATAAATGTTGGTGTTTAGTTATAGTTCTGATGGTTTATAAATGTTGGTGTTTAGTTATAGTTCTGATGGTTTATAAATGTTGGTGTTTAGTTATAGTTCTGGTGTTTTATAAATGTTGGTGTTTAGTTATAGTTCTGATGGTTTATAAATGTTGGTGTTTAGTTATAGTTCTGATGGTTTATAAATGTTGGTGTTTAGTTATAGTTCTGGTGCTTTATAAATGTTGGTGTTTAGTTATAGTTCTGATGGTTTATAAATGTTGGTGTTTAGTTATAGTTCTGATGGTTTATAAATGTTGGTGTTTAGTTATAGTTCTGATGGTTTATAAATGTTGGTGTTTAGTTATAGTTCTGATGTGTTTTATAAATGTTGGTGTTTAGTTATAGTTCTGATGGTTTATAAATGTTGGTGTTTAGTTATAGTTCTGATGGTTTATAAATGTTGGTGTTTAGTTATAGTTCTGATGGTTTATAAATGTTGGTGTTTAGTTATAGTTCTGGTGGTTTTATAAATGTTGGTGTTTAGTTATAGTTCTGATGGTTTATAAATGTTGGTGTTTAGTTATAGTTCTGATGGTTTATAAATGTTGGTGTTTAGTTATAGTTCTGATGGTTTATAAATGTTGGTGTTTAGTTATAGTTCTGATGGTTTATAAATGTTGGTGTTTAGTTATAGTTCTGATGGTTTATAAATGTTGGTGTTTAGTTATAGTTCTGATGGTTTATAAATGTTGGTGTTTAGTTATAGTTCTGATGGTTTATAAATGTTGGTGTTTAGTTATAGTTCTGATGGTTTATAAATGTTGGTGTTTAGTTATAGTTCTGATGGTTTATAAATGTTGGTGTTTAGTTATAGTTCTGATGGTTTATAAATGTTGGTGTTTAGTTATAGTTCTGATGGTTTATAAATGTTGGTGTTTAGTTATAGTTCTGGTGGTTTATAAATGTTGGTGTTTAGTTATAGTTCTGATGGTTTATAAATGTTGGTGTTTAGTTATAGTTCTGGTGGTTTATAAATGTTGGTGTTTAGTTATAGTTCTGATGGTTTATAAATGTTGGTGTTTAGTTATAGTTCTGATGGTTTATAAATGTTGGTGTTTAGTTATAGTTCTGATGGTTTATAAATGTTGGTGTTTAGTTATAGTTCTGATGGTTTATAAATGTTGGTGTTTAGTTATAGTTCTGGTGGTTTATAAATGTTGGTGTTTAGTTATAGTTCTGATGGTTTATAAATGTTGGTGTTTAGTTATAGTTCTGGTGCTTTATAAATGTTGGTGTTTAGTTATAGTTCTGATGGTTTATAAATGTTGGTGTTTAGTTATAGTTCTGGTGTTTTATAAATGTTGGTGTTTAGTTATAGTTCTGGTGTTTTATAAATGTTGGTGTTTAGTTATAGTTCTGATGGTTTATAAATGTTGGTGTTTAGTTATAGTTCTGATGGTTTATAAATGTTGGTGTTTAGTTATAGTTCTGGTGGTTTATAAATGTTGGTGTTTAGTTATAGTTCTGATGGTTTATAAATGTTGGTGTTTAGTTATAGTTCTGGTGGTTTATAAATGTTGGTGTTTAGTTATAGTTCTGATGGTTTATAAATGTTGGTGTTTAGTTATAGTTCTGGTGTTTTATAAATGTTGGTGTTTAGTTATAGTTCTGGTGTTTTATAAATGTTGGTGTTTAGTTATAGTTCTGGTGGTTTATAAATGTTGGTGTTTAGTTATAGTTCTGGTGGTTTATAAATGTTGGTGTTTAGTTATAGTTCTGGTGGTTTATAAATGTTGGTGTTTAGTTATAGTTCTGGTCTTTATAAATGTTGGTATTTAGTTATAGTTCTGATGGTTTATAAATGTTGGTGTTTAGTTATTGTTCTGGTGTTTTATAAATGTTGGTGTTTAGTTATAGTTCTGGTGGTTTATAAATGTTGGTGTTTAGTTATAGTTCTGATGGTTTATAAATGTTGGTATTTAGTTATAGTTCTGATGGTTTATAAATGTTGGTATTTAGTTATAGTTCTGATGGTTTATAAATGTTGGTGTTTAGTTATTGTTCTGGTGTTTTATAAATGTTGGTGTTTAGTTATAGTTCTGGTCTTTATAAATGTTGGTGTTTAATTATAGTTCTGATGGTTTATAAATGTTGGTGTTTAGTTATAGTTCTGATGGTTTATAAATGTTGGTGTTTAGTTATTGTTCTGAGTGGTTTATATAAATGTTGGTGTTTAGTTATAGTTCTGGTGGTTTATAAATGTTGGTGTTTAGTTATAGTTCTGGTCTTTATAAATGTTGGTGTTTAGTTATAGTTCTGGTGGTTTATAAATGTTGGTGTTTAGTTATAGTTCTGATGGTTTATAAATGTTGGTATTTAGTTATAGTTCTGATGGTTTATAAATGTTGGTGTTTAGTTATTGTTCTGGTGTTTTATAAATGTTGGTGTTTAGTTATAGTTCTGATGGTTTATAAATGTTGGTGTTTAGTTATAGTTCTGATGGTTTATAAATGTTGGTGTTTAGTTATAGTTCTGGTCTTTATAAATGTTGGTGTTTAGTTATAGTTCTGATGGTTTATAAATGTTGGTATTTAGTTATAGTTCTGGTGTTTTATAAATGTTGGTGTTTAGTTATAGTTCTGGTGTTTTATAAATGTTGGTGTTTAGTTATAGTTCTGATGGTTTATAAATGTTGGTGTTTAGTTATAGTTCTGATGGTTTATAAATGTTGGTGTTTAGTTATAGTTCTGGTGGTTTATAAATGTTGGTGTTTAGTTATAGTTCTGGTGGTTTATAAATGTTGGTGTTTAGTTATAGTTCTGATGGTTTATAAATGTTGGTGTTTAGTTATAGTTCTGGTGGTTTATAAATGTTGGTGTTTAGTTATAGTTCTGATGGTTTATAAATGTTGGTATTTAGTTATAGTTCTGGTGTTTTATAAATGTTGGTGTTTAGTTATAGTTCTGGTGTTTTATAAATGTTGGTGTTTAGTTATAGTTCTGGTGGTTTATAAATGTTGGTGTTTAGTTATAGTTCTGGTGGTTTATAAATGTTGGTGTTTAGTTATAGTTCTGGTGGTTTATAAATGTTGGTGTTTAGTTATAGTTCTGGTCTTTATAAATGTTGGTATTTAGTTATAGTTCTGATGGTTTATAAATGTTGGTGTTTAGTTATTGTTCTGGTGTTTTATAAATGTTGGTGTTTAGTTATAGTTCTGGTGGTTTATAAATGTTGGTGTTTAGTTATAGTTCTGATGGTTTATAAATGTTGGTATTTAGTTATAGTTCTGATGGTTTATAAATGTTGGTATTTAGTTATAGTTCTGATGGTTTATAAATGTTGGTGTTTAGTTATTGTTCTGGTGTTTTATAAATGTTGGTGTTTAGTTATAGTTCTGGTCTTTATAAATGTTGGTGTTTAATTATAGTTCTGATGGTTTATAAATGTTGGTGTTTAGTTATAGTTCTGATGGTTTATAAATGTTGGTGTTTAGTTATTGTTCTGGTGTTTTATAAATGTTGGTGTTTAGTTATAGTTCTGGTGGTTTATAAATGTTGGTGTTTAGTTATAGTTCTGGTGGTTTATAAATGTTGGTGTTTAGTTATAGTTCTGGTCTTTATAAATGTTGGTGTTTAGTTATAGTTCTGGTGGTTTATAAATGTTGGTGTTTAGTTATAGTTCTGATGGTTTATAAATGTTGGTATTTAGTTATAGTTCTGATGGTTTATAAATGTTGGTGTTTAGTTATTGTTCTGGTGTTTTATAAATGTTGGTGTTTAGTTATAGTTCTGATGGTTTATAAATGTTGGTATTTAGTTATAGTTCTGATGGTTTATAAATGTTGGTGTTTAGTTATAGTTCTGGTGTTTTATAAATGTTGGTGTTTAGTTATAGTTCTGATGGTTTATAAATGTTGGTGTTTAGTTATAGTTCTGGTGGTTTATAAATGTTGGTGTTTAGTTATAGTTCTGGTCTTTATAAATGTTGGTGTTTAGTTATAGTTCTGATGGTTTATAAATGTTGGTGTTTAGTTATAGTTCTGGTGTTTTATAAATGTTGGTGTTTAGTTATAGTTCTGATGGTTTATAAATGTTGGTGTTTAGTTATTGTTCTGATGGTTTATAAATGTTGGTGTTTAATTATAGTTCTGATGGTTTATAAATGTTGGTGTTTAGTTGTAGTTCTGATGGTTTATAAATGTTGGTGTTTAGTTATAGTTCTGATGGTTTATAAATGTTGGTGTTTAGTTATAGTTCTGATGGTTTATAAATGTTGGTGTTTAGTTATTGTTCTGATGGTTTATATATGTTGGTGTTTAGTTATTGTTCTGATGGTTTATAAATGTTGGTGTTTAGTTATAGTTCTGGTCTTTATAAATGTTGGTGTTTAGTTATAGTTCTGATGGTTTATAAATGTTGGTGTTTAGTTATAGTTCTGGTCTTTATAAATGTTGGTGTTTAATTATAGTTCTGATGGTTTATAAATGTTGGTGTTTAGTTATAGTTCTGGTGGTTTATAAATGTTGGTGTTTAGTTATAGTTCTGGTCTTTATAAATGTTGGTGTTTAGTTATAGTTCTGATGGTTTATAAATGTTGGTGTTTAGTTATAGTTCTGGTGGTTTATAAATGTTGGTGTTTAGTTATAGTTCTGGTCTTTATAAATGTTGGTGTTTAGTTATAGTTCTGATGGTTTATAAATGTTGGTGTTTAGTTATAGTTCTGATGGTTTATAAATGTTGGTGTTTAGTTATAGTTCTGGTCTTTATAAATGTTGGTGTTTAGTTATAGTTCTGATGGTTTATAAATGTTGGTGTTTAGTTATAGTTCTGGTGTTTTATAAATGTTGGTGTTTAGTTATAGTTCTGGTCTTTATAAATGTTGGTGTTTAGTTATAGTTCTGATGGTTTATAAATGTTGGTGTTTAGTTATAGTTCTGATGGTTTATAAATGTTGGTGTTTAGTTATAGTTCTGATGGTTTATAAATGTTGGTGTTTATAGTTCTGATGTAGCACTAGTGTTTAGTTATAGTTCTGGTGTTTTATAAATGTTGGTGTTTAGTTATAGTTCTGGTCTTTATAAATGTTGGTGTTTAGTTATAGTTCTGATGGTTTATAAATGTTGGTGTTTAGTTATAGTTCTGATGGTTTATAAATGTTGGTGTTTAGTTATAGTTCTGATGGTTTATAAATGTTGGTGTTTAGTTATAGTTCTGGTCTTTATAAATGTTGGTGTTTAGTTATAGTTCTGATGGTTTATAAATGTTGGTGTTTAGTTATAGTTCTGATGGTTTATAAATGTTGGTGTTTAGTTATAGTTCTGATGGTTTATAAATGTTGGTGTTTAGTTATAGTTCTGGTGTTTTATAAATGTTGGTGTTTAGTTATAGTTCTGATGGTTTATAAATGTTGGTGTTTAGTTATAGTTCTGATGGTTTATAAATGTTGGTGTTTAGTTATTGTTCTGGTGTTTTATAAATGTTGGTGTTTAGTTATAGTTCTGATGGTTTATAAATGTTGGTGTTTAGTTATAGTTCTGGTGGTTTATAAATGTTGGTGTTTAGTTATAGTTCTGATGGTTTATAAATGTTGGTGTTTAGTTATAGTTCTGATGGTTTATAAATGTTGGTGTTTAGTTATAGTTCTGGTGTTTTATAAATGTTGGTGTTTAGTTATAGTTCTGATGGTTTATAAATGTTGGTGTTTAGTTATAGTTCTGATGGTTTATAAATGTTGGTGTTTAGTTATTGTTCTGGTGTTTTATAAATGTTGGTGTTTAGTTATAGTTCTGATGGTTTATAAATGTTGGTGTTTAGTTATAGTTCTGGTGGTTTATAAATGTTGGTGTTTAGTTATAGTTCTGATGGTTTATAAATGTTGGTGTTTAGTTATAGTTCTGGTGGTTTATAAATGTTGGTGTTTAGTTATAGTTCTGATGGTTTATAAATGTTGGTGTTTAGTTATTGTTCTGGTGTTTTATAAATGTTGGTGTTTAGTTATAGTTCTGATGGTTTATAAATGTTGGTGTTTAGTTATAGTTCTGGTGTTTTATAAATGTTGGTGTTTAGTTATAGTTCTGGTGGTTTATAAATGTTGGTGTTTAGTTTATAAATGTTGGTGTTTATAGTTCTGATGTAGCACTAGTGTTTAGTTATAGTTCTGGTGTTTTATAAATGTTGGTGTTTAGTTATAGGTCTGATGGTTTATAAATGTTGGTGTTTAGTTATAGTTCTGATGGTTTATAAATGTTGGTGTTTAGTTATTGTTCTGGTCTTTATAAATGTTGGTGTTTAGTTATTGTTCTGATGGTTTATAAATGTTGGTGTTTAGTTATAGTTCTGATGGTTTATAAATGTTGGTGTTTAGTTATAGTTCTGATGGTTTATAAATGTTGGTGTTTATAGTTCTGATGTAGCACTAGTGTTTAGTTATAGTTCTTGTGTTTTATAAATGTTAGTGTTTAGTTATAGTTCTGATGGTTTATAAATGTTGGTGTTTAGTTATAGTTCTGATGGTTTATAAATGTTGGTGTTTATAGTTCTGATGTAGCACTAGTGTTTAGTTATAGTTCTTGTGTTTTATAAATGTTGGTGTTTAGTTATAGTTCTGGTCTTTATAAATGTTGGTGTTTAGTTATAGTTCTGGTGTTTTATAAATGTTGGTGTTTAGTTATAGTTCTGGTGTTTTATAAATGTTGGTGTTTAGTTATAGTTCTGATGGTTTATAAATGTTGGTGTTTATAGTTCTGATGTAGCACTAGTGTTTAGTTATAGTTCTTGTGTTTTATAAATGTTGGTGTTTAGTTATAGTTCTGGTCTTTATAAATGTTGGTGTTTAGTTATAGTTCTTGTGTTTTATAAATGTTGGTGTTTAGTTATAGTTCTGGTCTTTATAAATGTTGGTGTTTAGTTATAGTTCTGATGGTTTATAAATGTTGGTGTTTAGTTATTGTTCTGGTGTTTTATAAATGTTGGTGTTTAGTTATAGTTCTGGTGTTTTATAAATGTTGGTGTTTAGTTATAGTTCTGGTGGTTTATAAATGTTGGTGTTTAGTTATAGTTCTGATGGTTTATAAATGTTGGTGTTTAGTTATTGTTCTGGTGTTTTATAAATGTTGGTGTTTAGTTATAGTTCTGGTGTTTTATAAATGTTGGTGTTTAGTTATAGTTCTGGTGGTTTATAAATGTTGGTGTTTAGTTATAGTTCTGATGGTTTATAAATGTTGGTGTTTAGTTATTGTTCTGGTCTTTATAAATGTTGGTGTTTAGTTATAGTTCTGATGGTTTATAAATGTTGGTGTTTAGTTATAGTTCTGGTCTTTATAAATGTTGGTGTTTAGTTATAGTTCTGATGGTTTATAAATGTTGGTGTTTAGTTATTGTTCTGGTCTTTATAAATGTTGGTGTTTAGTTATAGTTCTGATGGTTTATAAATGTTGGTGTTTAGTTATAGTTCTGGTCTTTATAAATGTTGGTGTTTAGTTATAGTTCTGATGGTTTATAAATGTTGGTGTTTAGTTATTGTTCTGATGGTTTATAAATGTTGGTGTTTAGTTATAGTTCTGGTCTTTATAAATGTTGGTGTTTAGTTATAGTTCTGATGGTTTATAAATGTTGGTGTTTAGTTATAGTTCTGATGGTTTATAAATGTTGGTGTTTAGTTATTGTTCTGATGGTTTATAAATGTTGGTGTTTAGTTATTGTTCTGATGGTTTATAAATGTTGGTGTTTAGTTAGAGTTCTGATGGTTTATAAATGTTGGTGTTTAGTTATAGTTCTGATGGTTTATAAATGTTGGTGTTTAGTTATAGTTCTGATGGTTTATAAATGTTGGTGTTTAGTTATTGTTCTGATGGTTTATAAATGTTGGTGTTTAGTTATTGTTCTGATGGTTTATAAATGTTGGTGTTTAGTTATAGTTCTGGTCTTTATAAATGTTGGTGTTTAGTTATAGTTCTGGTCTTTATAAATGTTGGTGTTTAGTTATAGTTCTGGTCTTTATAAATGTTGGTGTTTAGTTATAGTTCTGATGGTTTATAAATGTTGGAGTTTAGTTATAGTTCTGATGGTTTATAAATGTTGGTGTTTAGTTATAGTTCTGATGGTTTATAAATGTTGGTGTTTAGTTATTGTTCTGATGGTTTATAAATGTTGGTGTTTAGTTATTGTTCTGATGGTTTATAAATGTTGGTGTTTAGTTATAGTTCTGATGGTTTATAAATGTTGGTGTTTAGTTATAGTTCTGATGGTTTATAAATGTTGGTGTTTAGTTATAGTTCTGATGGTTTATAAATGTTGGTGTTTAGTTATAGTTCTGGTGGTTTATAAATGTTGGTGTTTAGTTATAGTTCTGATGGTTTATAAATGTTGGTGTTTAGTTATTGTTCTGATGGTTTATAAATGTTGGTGTTTAGTTATAGTTCTGGTGTTTTATAAATGTTGGTGTTTAATTATAGTTCTGATGGTTTATAAATGTTGGTGTTTAGTTATAGTTCTGGTCTTTATAAATGTTGGTGTTTAGTTATAGTTCTGGTGTTTTATAAATGTTGGTGTTTAGTTATTGTTCTGATGGTTTATAAATGTTGGTGTTTAATTATAGTTCTGATGGTTTATAAATGTTGGTGTTTAGTTATAGTTCTGGTCTTTATAAATGTTGGTGTTTAGTTATAGTTCTGGTGTTTTATAAATGTTGGTGTTTAGTTATAGTTCTGATGGTTTATAAATGTTGGTGTTTAGTTATTGTTCTGATGGTTTATAAATGTTGGTGTTTAGTTATAGTTCTGGTGTTTTATAAATGTTGGTGTTTAATTATAGTTCTGATGGTTTATAAATGTTGGTGTTTAGTTATAGTTCTGGTCTTTATAAATGTTGGTGTTTAGTTATAGTTCTGGTGTTTTATAAATGTTGGTGTTTAGTTATAGTTCTGATGGTTTATAAATGTTGGTGTTTAGTTATAGTTCTGGTGTTTTATAAATGTTGGTGTTTAGTTATAGTTCTGATGGTTTATAAATGTTGGTGTTTAGTTATAGTTCTGATGGTTTATAAATGTTGGTGTTTAGTTATAGTTCTGATGTTTTATAAATGTTGGAGTTTAGTTATAGTTCTGATGGTTTATAAATGTTGGTGTTTAGTTATAGTTCTGATGGTTTATAAATGTTGGTGTTTAGTTATAGTTCTGGTGTTTTATAAATGTTGGTGTTTAGTTATAGTTCTGATGGTTTATAAATGTTGGTGTTTAGTTATAGTTCTGGTGGTTTATAAATGTTGGAGTTTAGTTATAGTTCTGATGGTTTATAAATGTTGGTGTTTAGTTATAGTTCTGATGGTTTATAAATGTTGGTGTTTAGTTATAGTTCTGATGGTTTATAAATGTTGGTGTTTAGTTATAGTTCTGATGGTTTATAAATGTTGGTGTTTAGTTATAGTTCTGATGGTTTATAAATGTTGGTGTTTAGTTATAGTTCTGGTCTTTATAAATGTTGGTGTTTAGTTATAGTTCTGATGGTTTATAAATGTTGGTGTTTAGTTATAGTTCTGGTGGTTTATAAATGTTGGTGTTTAGTTATAGTTCTGATGGTTTATAAATGTTGGTGTTTAGTTATAGTTCTGGTGGTTTATAAATGTTGGTGTTTAGTTATAGTTCTGATGGTTTATAAATGTTGGTGTTTAGTTATAGTTCTGGTGGTTTATAAATGTTGGTGTTTAGTTATAGTTCTGATGGTTTATAAATGTTGGTGTTTAGTTATAGTTCTGGTGGTTTATAAATGTTGGTGTTTAGTTATAGTTCTGGTGGTTTATAAATGTTGGTGTTTAGTTATAGTTCTGATGGTTTATAAATGTTGGTGTTTAGTTATAGTTCTGATGGTTTATAAATGTTGGTGTTTAGTTATAGTTCTGATGGTTTATAAATGTTGGTGTTTAGTTAGAGTTCTGATGGTTTATAAATGTTGGTGTTTAGTTATTGTTCTGATGGTTTATAAATGTTGGTGTTTAGTTATAGTTCTGATGGTTTATAAATGTTGGTGTTTAGTTATAGTTCTGGTGTTTTATAAATGTTGGTGTTTAGTTATAGTTCTGATGGTTTATAAATGTTGGTGTTTAGTTATAGTTCTGGTCTTTATAAATGTTGGTGTTTAGTTATAGTTCTGGTCTTTATAAATGTTGGTGTTTAGTTATAGTTCTGATGGTTTATAAATGTTGGTGTTTAGTTATAGTTCTGATGGTTTATAAATGTTGGTGTTTAGTTATTGTTCTGATGGTTTATAAATGTTGGTGTTTAATTATAGTTCTGATGGTTTATAAATGTTGGTGTTTAGTTATTGTTCTGATGGTTTATAAATGTTGGTGTTTATAGTTCTGATGTAGCACTAGTGTTTAGTTATAGTTCTTGTGTTCAATATTAAATCTGGTTTATAAACTCTGGTGTTTCCAGGCTGCTGGCTGAGGAGGAGGAGAAGGTGAAGTCACTCCTGTCACTGCAAGAGGAGCAGGAGGAGCAGCTCCATCAAACGCAGCGGGAGAAGCAGGAGCTCAAGCTGGAGATAGAGAGGAAGTCTCAGGCTCTCGATGAGGCCCAGCACCAACTCGATAAAGTTCGGGCCAGTCGACGCAGAGTAGACCAGGACATTGCGGTGAGCTCAGCATTGTGTGTTTGCGAGTGTGTTCTTCACTTTTGATGTTCCTCCTGACTAATACACATCCTTATTCTCCAGGCCGCTCAGCGTAAACTCCGACAGGCCAGTACAAGTGTGAAACACTGGAACGTTCAAATGAATCGACTCCTGCACCCCATCGGCCCTGGAGGTGAGTTCACTACACGGTCTGAATCACATACTTACCATGCATTATGCATTATGTACTTTGCTTGTGATGCAAATTGGGATTTAGACACATTCTGATCCCTGAAGTTTTCTTTGACAATCCTAAAGGAACAAGAGTTGATTTCTAGAGTTGTTCTGTTCTCTTAAAGATAGGAGACTTTCCTCCAGTGATCCTCTCGTCCCTGCGGTCTGTGTTCCCACCGTCAGTGAGACTGACCCAAGAGCTGCACAGCGACCTGCGAGAGACACCGACAAACAGAACAGACTTGACTGTGACGAGAACAGCAGCAGAGAGAACATGGACTGCAGCAACAATGAGACCGAACCAGCTGATGTTGAGTAAACCTGACACAGAAATGAATAGACCTGCAAGAGATGTGGATCGTAAGGAATATAGCCATTCTGAATGGTTCCTGTTCCTTAGTGATTCTATTAGTACTTCTGAAAATATGATTCATGATCATTTAATTACAATAGATAAAACAAAGCAGAAAGAATTTTAATAGTAGTTTTTATTCTTTTTTTATATATATATTATATATTTTTTAATCCCCTTTTTCTCCCTTATGTTGGAATGCCCAATTCTCACTACTCAGTAGGTCCTCGTGGTGGCACGGTTACTAGCCTCAATCCGGGTGGTGGAGGACGAGTGTCAGTTGCGTCCGCTTCTGAGACCGTCAATCCGCGCATCTGATCACGTGACTCGTTGTGCATGACACCGCGGAGACTCACAGCATGTGGAGGCTCATGCTACTCTCCACGATCCACACACAACTCACCACACGCCCCATTGAGAGAACCACTAATCACCACCACGAGGAGGTTACCCCATGTGACTCTACCCTCCCTAGCAACCGGGACAATTTGGTTACCCCATGTGACTCTACCCTCCCTAGCAACCGGCCCATTTTGGTTGCTAAGGAGACCTGGCTGGAGTCACTCAGCACGCCCTGAATTCAAACTCGTGACTCCAGCGGTGATAGTGTCAACACTCGCTGAGATACATATAATAGACCTCATATTAATACAGTTCTTGTATAAGGTGTTTATACAGACTTTTAACTGAATTTACACAATCTGATGAGTTTAAAAGACTTTTTAGAGGTGATCCAATAACTATTCCTATGTTTACTAAATAAAAATGTAAATCAAAGAAGAAATGTGTAACATATTTCATTAATTTTGCAACATGTTTGCATCATATGAACAACCAGAACTACACTTTATATGCATTACTGAACCAGTTCTGAAACGTGTTGAATAAATGTGGTTTGAGCTGAATCTCTAAATGAGCACGGACTGATCCGCTGTAATCATGGCTTCTGTTGTGTATGTGGTGATTACTGTACTGTTGGGGAATGTTAGCGAAGCTGATGTGGTTTGACTTCCTGTTTCCTGTATCTGAAGATGCTCTATGATCTTTATCAGACCGTGTCATTCAAACACATAAGAAGGCAGTGACAGCTGTGAGTGTGTTTAAACCAGAACTGTGAGGCGAAACATGCCCAAAACTTCAGATGGAAAGATTACAGTCAGATCTCCACATTGCAAATTACACTGAAGACAAATATAGTAATGACTGACATGATAAATCATGAGTTATGACCATTCGCCCAGCTGTCTGACTCCCAAATAAAACATCAAACTAGACGATACCTTAAAGTTTGCTGGAACATTCCGTCAAACTGTTGTTAAAGTGTATGATAAAGTGAACAGCGACATCTGCTGGCAGCGGCCGGAAGAGCGTTTATATATATATATATGTGTGTGTGTGTGTGATTGAGAGAGAGAGTGTTTGTGTGTGTGATTGAGAGAGAGAGTGTGTGTGATTGAGAGAGAGAGTGTGTGTGTGTGTGATGTGTGATTGAGAGAGAGAGAGAGAGTGTGTGTGTGTGATTGAGAGAGAGAGTGTGTGTGTGTGATTGAGAGAGAGAGTGTGTGTGTGTGATTGAGAGAGAGAGAGAGTGTGTGTGTGATTGAGAGAGAGAGTGTGTGTGTGTGTGATTGAGAGAGAGAGTGTGTGTGTGTGTGTGTGTGTGTGTGTGTGATTGAGAGAGAGAGAGAGAGTGTGTGTGTGATTGAGAGAGAGAGTGTGTGTGATTGAGAGAGAGAGAGTGTGTGTGTGTGTGTGGAAATATAGAAATGTTTTTTTTTTTGTTTGTTTTTTTATTGTTCACTTTTATTTATCTACATATATGTTTGTATATTACTATTGCTTTGGCAATATTGTGCTATTTTACACAGTCATGCCAATAAAGCTCAATTGAATTGAATTGAATTGAGAGAGAGAGAGTGTGTGTGTGTGTGTGATTGAGAGAGAGAGAGAGAGTGTGTGTGATTGAGAGAGAGAGAAAGAGTGTGTGTGATTGAGAGAGAGAGTGTGTGTGTGATTGAGAGAGAGAGAGTGTGTGTGTGTGTGATTGAGAGAGAGAGTGTGTGTGTGATTGAGAGAGAGAGAGAGAGTGTGTGTGTGATTGAGAGAGAGAGAGAGTGTGTGTGTGTGATTGAGCGAGAGAGAGTGTGTGTGTGATTGAGAGAGAGAGAGTGTGTGTGTGTGTGTGTGTGTGTGTGTGATTGAGAGAGAGAGTGTGTGTGTGATAGAGAGAGTGTGTGTGTGTGTGTGATTGAGAGAGAGAGAGAGAGAGAGAGAGTGTGTGATTGAGAGAGAGAGAGAGAGTGTGTGTGTGATAGAGAGAGTGTGTGTGTGTGTGTGATTGAGAGAGAGAGAGAGAGAGAGAGTGTGTGATTGAGAGAGAGAGAGAGAGTGTGTGTGTGATTGAGAGAGAGAGAGAGAGTGTGTGTGTGTGTGATTGAGAGAGAGTGTGTGTGTGATAGAGAGAGAGAGAGTGTGTGTGTGATTGAGAGAGAGAGAGTGTGTGTGATTGAGAGAGAGAGAGAGAGTGTGTGTGTGATTGAGAGAGAGAGAGTGTGTGTGTGTGTGATTGAGAGAGAGAGTGTGTGTGTGTGTGTGTGTGTGTGATTGAGAGAGAGAGAGAGAGTGTGTGTGTGATTGAGAGAGAGAGAGTGTGTGTGTGTGTGATAGAGAGAGTTTGTGTGTGTGTGTGATTGAGAGAGAGAGAGAGAGTGTGTGTGTGATTGAGAGAGAGAGAGTGTGTGTGTGTGTGTGTGATTGAGAGAGTGTGTGTGTGATTGAGAGAGAGAGAGAGAGTGTGTGTGTGATTGAGAGAGAGAGAGAGAGTGTGTGTGATTGAGAGAGAGAGTGTGTGTGTGATTGAGAGATCGAGAGAGAGAGTGTGTGTGTGTGTGTGTGTGATTGAGATCGAGAGAGAGTGTGTGTGTGATTGAGAGAGAGAGTGTGTGTGATTGAGAGAGAGAGTGTGTGTGTGATTGAGATCGAGAGAGAGTGTGTGTGTGATTGAGAGAGAGAGTGTGTGTGTGATTGAGATCGAGAGAGAGTGTGTGTGTGATTGAGAGATCGAGAGAGAGAGTGTGTGTGTGATTGAGAGAGAGAGAGAGTGTGTGTGTGATTGAGAGATCGAGA
>NC_068323.1:391820-416820 GCF_025860055.1 Xyrauchen texanus | reverse complement strand
TTGCTAGGGAGGGTAGAGTCACATGGGGTAACCAAATTGGGCCGGTTGCTAGGGAGGGTAGAGTCACATGGGGTAACCAAATTGGGCCGGTTGCTAGGGAGGGTAGAGTCACATGGGGTAACCTCCTCGTGGGGTATTAGACTCCAGTCAGGTCTCCTTAGCAACCAAATTATCCCGGTTGCTAGGGAGGGTAGAGTCACATGGGGTAACCAAATTGGCCGGTTGCTAGGGAGGGTAGAGTCACATGGGGTAACCAAATTGGGCCGGTTGCTAGGGAGGGTAGAGTCACATGGGGTAACCAAATTGGGCCGGTTGCTAGGGAGGGTAGAGTCACATGGGGTAACCAAATTGGGCCGGTTGCTAGGGAGGGTAGAGTCACATGGGGTAACCAAATTGGGCCGGTTGCTAGGGAGGGTAGAGTCACATGGGGTAACCTCCTCGTGGGGTATTAGACTCCAGTCAGGTCTCCTTAGCAACCAAATTATCCCGGTTGCTAGGGAGGGTAGAGTCACATGGGGTAACCAAATTGGCCGGTTGCTAGGGAGGGTAGAGTCACATGGGGTAACCAAATTGGGCCGGTTGCTAGGGAGGGTAGAGTCACATGGGGTAACCAAATTGGCCGGTTGCTAGGGAGGGTAGAGTCACATGGGGTAACCAAATTGGGCCGGGTTGCTAGGGAGGGTAGAGTCACATGGGGTAACCAAATTGGGCCGGTTGCTAGGGAGGGTAGAGTCACATGGGGTAACCTCCTCGTGGGGTATTAGACACCAGTCAGGTCTCCTTAGCAACCAAATTATCCCGGTTGCTAGGGAGGGTAGAGTCACATGGGGTAACCAAATTGGCCGGTTGCTAGGGAGGGTAGAGTCACATGGGATAACCAAATTGGGCCGGTTGCTAGGGAGGGTAGAGTCACATGGGGTAACCAAATTGGGCCGGTTGCTAGGGAGGGTAGAGTCACATGGGGTAACCAAATTGGGCCGGTTGCTAGGGAGGGTAGAGTCACATGGGGTAACCTCCTCGTGGGGTATTAGACTCCAGTCAGGTCTCCTTAGCAACCAAATTATCCCGGTTGCTAGGGAGGGTAGAGTCACATGGGGTAACCAAATTGGCCGGTTGCTAGGGAGGGTAGAGTCACATGGGGTAACCAAATTGGGCCGGTTGCTAGGAAGGGTAGAGTCACATGGGGTAACCAAATTGGGCCGGTTGCTAGGGAGGGTAGAGTCACATGGGGTAACCAAATTGGGCCGGTTGCTAGGGAGGGTAGAGTCACATGGGGTAACCAAATTGGGCCGGTTGCTAGGGAGGGTAGAGTCACATGGGGTAACCAAATTGGGCCGGTTGCTAGGGAGGGTAGAGTCACATGGGGTAACCAAATTGGCCGGTTGCTAGGGAGGGTAGAGTCACATGGGGTAACCAAATTGGGCCGGTTGCTAGGGAGGGTAGAGTCACATGGGGTAACCAAATTGGCCGGTTGCTAGGGAGGGTAGAGTCACATGGGGTAACCAAATTGGGCCGGTTGCTAGGGAGGGTAGAGTCACATGGGGTAACCAAATTGGGCCGGTTGCTAGGGAGGGTAGAGTCACATGGGGTAACCTCCTCGTGGGGTATTAGACACCAGTCAGGTCTCCTTAGCAACCAAATTATCCCGGTTGCTAGGGAGGGTAGAGTCACATGGGGTAACCAAATTGGCCGGTTGCTAGGGAGGGTAGAGTCACATGGGATAACCAAATTGGGCCGGTTGCTAGGGAGGGTAGAGTCACATGGGGTAACCAAATTGGGCCGGTTGCTAGGGAGGGTAGAGTCACATGGGGTAACCAAATTGGGCCGGTTGCTAGGGAGGGTAGAGTCACATGGGGTAACCTCCTCGTGGGGTATTAGACTCCAGTCAGGTCTCCTTAGCAACCAAATTATCCCGGTTGCTAGGGAGGGTAGAGTCACATGGGGTAACCAAATTGGCCGGTTGCTAGGGAGGGTAGAGTCACATGGGGTAACCAAATTGGGCCGGTTGCTAGGGAGGGTAGAGTCACATGGGGTAACCAAATTGGCCGGTTGCTAGGGAGGGTAGAGTCACATGGGGTAACCAAATTGGGCCGGTTGCTAGGGAGGGTAGAGTCACATGGGGTAACCAAATTGGGCCGGTTGCTAGGGAGGGTAGAGTCACATGGGGTAACCTCCTCGTGGGGTATTAGACACCAGTCAGGTCTCCTTAGCAACCAAATTATCCCGGTTGCTAGGGAGGGTAGAGTCACATGGGGTAACCAAATTGGCCGGTTGCTAGGGAGGGTAGAGTCACATGGGATAACCAAATTGGGCCGGTTGCTAGGGAGGGTAGAGTCACATGGGGTAACCAAATTGGCCGGTTGCTAGGGAGGGTAGAGTCACATGGGGTAACCAAATTGGGCCGGTTGCTAGGGAGGGTAGAGTCACATGGGGTAACCAAATTGGGCCGGTTGCTAGGGAGGGTAGAGTCACATGGGGTAACCTCCTCGTGGGGTATTAGACTCCAGTCAGGTCTCCTTAGCAACCAAATTATCCCGGTTGCTAGGGAGGGTAGAGTCACATGGGGTAACCAAATTGGCTGGTTGCTAGGGAGGGTAGAGTCACATGGGGTAACCAAATTGGGCCGGTTGCTAGGGAGGGTAGAGTCACATGGGGTAACCAAATTGGCCGGTTGCTAGGGAGGGTAGAGTCACATGGGGTAACCAAATTGGTCTGGTTGCTAGGGAGGGTAGAGTCACATGGGGTAACCAAATTGGTCTGGTTGCTAGGGAGGGTAGAGTCACATGGGGTAACCTCCTCGTGGTGGTGATTAGTGGTTCTCTCAATGGGGCGTGTGGTGAGTTGTGTGTGGATCGTGGAGAGTAGCATGAGCCTCCACATGCTGTGAGTCTCCGCGGTGTCATGCACAACGAGTCACATGATGTTCTTTAAACTCAATGTTAAGAAAGATTGTGCTGTGTTTGTTTGTGGGCATGTAGTGACATTTTCAGTTCAGATCTGAAGTCAGTGCAAATGTGGGATGAACCTCTAAGATTTCGCAGCCTGCAGCGTCACATTGAACCTCCTGTGAGAGGCCTGACTGACCTCTGCTCTTATTCTGTGTGTTTCACTGGTTGTTTTTGGTAACTGATTCTAAGAAATGTGTGCCGTGTGTGTGTAATGACTGTGCAGGAGCTCCAGCTCTGATGTCTACAGCTGGTGTATGTTAGTTCCCAGAATGCATTGCTAACAGTGGGTTGTGGGGCACAGTATGTACTAAACCCAACACAGCTGTCAAAATCACACGTCTCAAGTTATCTCATGTTATCTCTCTCACCACTTGAGAAAATCACAGACACTTATCTACAGCTCATCATTCTTTACATCACTTTAGGAGGCATGAAGCATAGCACAAATAACATCATAGACATCTCAATCCCAGTCCGTTCAGTTCAAAGTCTGTGCACCTCCTTCAGATTCATTTACTGGTGTGTTAATATGTAGTTAACGGTCTTATGTGTGTTATGAGTGAATCATTCATACATGTCCTTGTGTTCAGGGAATAAATCTTGAATTATGATCATTTTTCTTAGGGTTTTTAAGCATAAATCTCACTATTTTATTAGACAAATATGTGACAGTTGCCAATGTGGTAAGAAAATAAACGTAATTATTGTCTGGAAGTTTTTTTTCTTAATGTCTTGCATCTTAATATTTTTAACAAATACTGAATAAAACAGATTTTTTTTTACCGGGCGTTTACCTGTTTAATGCATTTCTATTTTACAGGTATTGTTATGATCGCAATGCGGAGATTACCCAGAGATCCCGGCGCAGTGCGCGGAGTCTGTGTGGATAATGAAGACTCCTCCCCTTGCAGTAGCCACACCTCAAAAGGGGAGGGGCCAGATGACGAGCATCTGGAGGATGTGCTGTCTGAGCTGGGAGTGGGGGCGGGGCTTAATCTGGATCTGGGAATGAGGACGGAGGCTGAGGAGAGTGTGGGGTTGCAGGGGGAGGGGCTTAGCTGGGAGACGCCCCATCAGGACACAAATGAACCGGAAGATCAGACAAACACCAGCCACAGTCCTGAACCGTCTACAACAGCTTCAGGTTTGTGCTGATCTGACGGTTTCGTCTGTCAATCAACAACTCAAAAAACTGTTTTCTGTTTCAGTGGTCATGAATGTGGCTCAGACTGATACTTTTGCATTTACTATATGAAGACGTTGTTTTGACTGACACTGTGAGAGATCATTATTATTCGTGAATGTGTTAAAAGTGTTGAGTATTTAACATTTTCAGTGTTTGATTCCTGTATGTGTGTTTAGGTCTTCCTAAAGTCTCGTCTCTGTCGGAGCAGCTCTTGCTGGGGCGCGAGGAGGCGGGGATAAACGTTGAGTGTCGCATCTGTGGAGACAAAGCTTCTGGATTCCACTACGGTGTTCATGCCTGCGAGGGCTGTAAGGTCAGGGGTCAGAGGTTGTTTTTGCATCAAACCAAAAAATAAATCTGTAAATTAAAGCTAAACAAGTATGTAACTTTTTGTAAATCTTGGGGGTCTGTGTAGCTGAGCGAATATTGACGCTATCCCACCTGCAGTCGTGAGTTTGACTCCTTAGCAACCAAATTGGGCCAGTTGCTAGGGAGGGTAGAGTCACATGGGGTAACCTCCTCGTGGTGGTGATTAGTGGTTCTCTCAATGGGGCGTGTGGTGAGTTGTGTGTGGATCGTGGAGAGTAGCATGAGTCTCCACATGCTGTGAGTCTGTGTGGTGTCATGCACAACGAGTCACGTGATCAGATGCGCCGATTGGCGGTCTCACACGCGGAGGCAACTGAGACTCGTCCTCCACCACCCGGATTGAGGCGAGTAACTCCACCACCCCGAGGAGCTTCTAAGTAGTGGGAATTGGGCGTTCCATATTGAGTCTTATGTCTCTCTTTATCTCAGGGATTTTTCAGGAGGACGATTCGTATGAAGTTGGAATATGACCGATGTGATCGTAGCTGTAAGATTCAGAAGAAAAGTCGCAATAAATGTCAGTTCTGTCGTTTTCAGAAGTGCCTCATGCTCGGAATGTCTCATGATGGTAAAACGACAACAGACACAATTTGACAACAATAAAACAACAAAATATCACCTGATGACCTCCTACAGAACTGAACGGGATTCTCTGTGTGTGTTTGTGTGAGTAGCGATCCGATATGGACGGATGCCAGAGGCTGAGAAACGGAAGCTTGTTGCGGGTCTGTTAGCTGGGGAGAAAAGCTCTCCGAACTCCAGCGGTTCGGATCTCAAATCTCTCGCCAAACGGGTGAACAACGCCTACCTGAAGAACCTCAACATGACCAAGAGGAAAGCGCGGAACATTCTGACAGGGAAGACAAACGCGAGCCCGGTAACCAACACCACAGTCACCAGTAATTGAACATCAATAAACAACTTTCTGAAAGCAAAAGTAACTCTCTTTCTCTATCTTTCAGCCATTTGTAATTCACGACATGGACTCGCTGTGGCAGGCGGAGAACGGTTTGGTCTGGAATCAGGTGATTAACGGAGCTCCGCCCAATAAGGAGATCGGCGTTCACGTGTTTTACCTCTGTCAGTGCACTACTGTGGAGACCGTACGAGAACTCACTGAGTTCTCCAAAAGCATCCCAGGATTCGTCAACCTTTTCCTCAATGACCAGGTAACGGCATAAAAAACGGAAAATCAGGCGTAAAATGTTTTATTTTCAGTCGAGTTTGTTTTCTTGAGACTTGTAGTTCTCTTATGATCCTGCAGGTGACGCTGTTGAAGTATGGAGTCCATGAATCCATCTTCGCAATGCTTCCGTCGTTGATGAATAAGGACGGGCTGCTGGTGGCGAATGGGCGGGGCTTTGTCACGAGAGAGTTTCTACGCAGCTTACGAAAACCCTTCAGTGAGATTATGGAGCCGAAGTTTGAGTTTGCGGTGAAGTTTAACGCTCTTGAGCTAGACGATAGTGACCTTGCGCTGTTTGTGGCGGCTATTATTCTGTGTGGAGGTGAGGGAATGTTTCTATTCTTAACGGTTTATTTACAATTTAGTACCAAACAGCCTTGATTCAAAATTTTCTGATTCCTTGGATCATGCTAAAAACTATATATATGGTATCACCAACCAGATCTAATGAGCCTTACAGTTTGCATGCCACAGATGTGCTCAGCCCCATCATTGCTGCTTGCATATATATTATTAATGTTGTGAGTATATATGCTGTGTGTTCACTGTGTATAGATCGTCCAGGACTGATGAATGTTCACCAAGTTGAGGAGATCCAGGATAACATCTTACAAGCTCTGAATCAGCACCTGCAGATCAATCACCCAGATGCCAGCTTCATCTTTCCCAAACTCTTGCAGAAACTCACAGATCTACGACAGCTTGTGACGGAGAATGCACAACTGGTGCAGAAGATCAAGAAGACAGAGTCTGAGACATCACTGCATCCACTGCTGCAGGAGATCTACAAGGA
Source organism: Xyrauchen texanus (assembly GCF_025860055.1). NCBI lineage: Eukaryota > Metazoa > Chordata > Actinopteri > Cypriniformes > Catostomidae > Xyrauchen > Xyrauchen texanus. The sequence goes on along the minus strand of NC_068323.1, from coordinate 410,338 downwards.
CATGTACTGATTTCAACTGGTCTGACCTTACCCCACCTGGCCCTGACCCTGAATCCACCTGACCCCAGTTCAGTGGGGGATCTACAGGGACATGTGTTGACCGAGCCCTGACCCCGAATCCACCCGACCTGAGACATCCTGATCATTGTTGTAGCTCTACAGGAACATGAACTTACCTGACCCAACTTGACCTGACCTTACCCCACATGGCCTTGATCCTGACCCAATCCCAAATCGGAATTAGTCTGACCCCACTGCTTCAGGAGATCTACAGGGACATGTACTGACCCAACCCAACCCTGACCCAGAATCCACCCAACCAGAGACAACCTGACCCAATCATTCTGGCAGATCTACAGGAACATGATCTTCCCTACCACAACTGGCCCAGTCTGTCCTGACCTTACCCCACATGGCCTTGATCCTGATCCTGACCCAACCCCAAATCTGAATCCATTTGACCCCACTGCTGCAGGAGATCTATAGGGACATGTACTGACCCGACCCAACCCTGACCCTGAATCTACCCAATCTGAGACATCTTGACCCAACTTGACTGGACCTGGCCCAGTCTGTCCTGACTTTACCCCACATGGCCTTGATTCTGACCCAACCCCAAATCTGAATCCATTTGACCCCACTGCTGCAGGAGATCTATAGGGACATGTACTGACCTGACCGAACCCTGACCCCGAATCCACCCAATCTGAGACATCTTGACCCAACTTGACCGAACCTGACCAAGCCTGACCTGACTTTACCCCATTTGACCTTGATCCTGATCCTGACTCAACCTCGAATCTGAATCCATTTGACCCCACTGCTGCAGGAGATCTACAGGAACATGAACTTACCTGACCCAACTTAACTGGATCTGACCCAGTCTGACCTGACCTTTACCACACATGGCCACCCAACCAGAGACAACCTGACCTGTAAATTCCTGTAGATGTACAGGAACATGCACTTACCTGACCGAACTTGACGTGACCAATCCTGACCTGACCTTGCCCCACATGGCCTTGATCCTGATCCTGGATCTGACCTAAAGCGACACCATTGCTGCAGGAGATCTACATGGCAGGTACTGACCTGACTCGACCCTGACCTGACCCTGAATTCACCTGACCCTACACAACCTGACCGATCATTCCAATGTCATTGCAAAAAGGATGTTTATGGATGTTTAGATATTTTAACAGGAAAATGACTCCTTTAGTAAGTGATTTCTTGTTACAATCTATAGGAACATGTAATGTACATACCTGACCCAACTTGAATGGACTTGACCCATCCTGACCAGACCCTACCCAATGATTCCAGGAGATCTACAGGGCCATTTAATGTCTCTACCTGACCCAATCCCAACCGTGATCATTCCATACAGATCGACCAATCACTGTGAACTTTATCATATTTTGTATCACAGTTTGTATATTTTACAAGAACCGGATGATTTGTTACTTATTGTTGAAGATGTTTATGATGAACTGCAACCTGGCCGGATCACCTGCAGTGGGACAAGGAGGTGGTACAGGTCAAAGACATGCTACAAAATGCAATAAGACAATAAAGACCTTAATTGATGCTGCTCAGATCTTCCACATGTGCCCTCACGCCTCCTGAACAACTGACACACAGAAACAACTTGTTAACCTCAAATTGTGTATTTCTCCATGTGTAAAAGTTTCTTTTTGAGCCTCTGAGAGACGATACTGTGATTTACATTTACTCAAGACTTCATGCTGGCCGACGTGACATCTTGGCATTGCATCTAGCGCAGTGGATGTAGCATCCATAGTTTTCAGTTACCAATGTCATTGTTAAAGTGTGGTGTTCACCGTCATCCACGAGTCATTTACTCGTATATTTGGCTGGTCATGTGGTCTCAACATGGCGGCATCCACAAGGCGACATGCTCCATGTTTTAGAATACTAATATAAATACTGGAATCTCATGTTTATGTACTTTTCTGATTCCAAACTTTATATGAATGTTATTTAATAACCTGTTGTTTCTCAATCAGAGCTGCATCTAAATCCAGCAGACCCTTCGCCAAACCATATGTATGAATATAAACTGCTCTCTCGCAGGTCCTTTATCAGTTTGTCTGTGTTGACTACATCGTCAGTGTATATAATGCTTGTCCTTCATCTTTTGAAGTGTAAACTTTGCCTTTCACATCACCTCTGTTGTGTTGTTTTCTCTCTGTGCTGCTAACTTGATCTATTTGTCATGATAATTGTGTGTAGATCTGATGAGATGATGTATAACATGCTGTGTAGAAGTGTGTTCTGACTAGAGGACAGTGTTAATGAAATGCAACCACGTCTTCCTGTTGGAGAGGGCGTATGTTTCCTGTCAAACCGAGAGGAGGGGATGCCCTCTTCTCACCATCTGAACTGAACATTAGCCCTGAGGCCCCCGCAGTGCAGGACTGAGGATGCCCTTGCTTTGGTAACAGCTGAATAAAACTACAGGGTAATACTTACACAATACTGTTCTACATTCACATTGTTTCATAAAGGTGCTTTGATAGACCTGATATAATGCCTCTCACACAGGTGTTATAAGAGGGCCAAGGGGTCATTTAAAGGAGCAATTAGACGTGTTAGGGTGATTAGGGAGTGTTTTGTTTAAGGGACATTGGGGTGTTACTCCGGGTCATTAGCGTGTTCTTTTGAGTCATTAAGTGTTTTTGAGGGTCATTCACAGAGGCGGATTTAGGCATGGGCGACATGGGCAGTCACCCAGGACGGTATCTTGCGGGGGCGGCACAAGGCAGCTGGGGGTATTTGAGGGTCATTAGGATATTTATGAGAGTCAGTATAGTTTCGTGAGGGTCATCAAGTGTATTAAAGCAGCGGTCCCCAACCTTTTTTGCGCCGCGGACCGGTTTAATATCAGACAATTTTTTCACGGACCGGCCTTTAAGGTGTGGTGGATAAATACAACAAAATAAAATGATACGATCGGCATAAAAACTGGGGTATTATTTAAATATAATAATAAACGTGAATCCAATGTGTAGATACTCGCAACTTTATTAGCAGCGTCTTCGTAACATCGCGCCAACAACATAACATGAATAACATCCTCTCTGCCCCCGCCTAACGCACTCTGGTCGCTATGGTAACATTTAAACATGCCTTCAAAATAAGATACACCACAAAAACAAATATAAAGGGCATGAAAAATACAACTCACCATAACGCTCAATCAGTGGGAGCCCTGAGCCTGTTTCTCTGTAACGAGACGGTCCCATCTAGGGCTAATGGGAGACAAGGACACCCGAAGTGTGTTGCTTATGTCCAGTCTACTCCTAGAAGTTCACGGCAAATGTCTTTTGTGGCGGGAAGGATCAATTCTTCACCAATAGTGAATGGTTTCTTAGCCTTAGCAATACGGTAAGCCATCATGTATGATGCTCTCAGTGCACTCGCATTTATTGATGTGGTGGCCCTCAGCAATTGCTTCTGGCCTTCTTGTTCAAACTTTTTCTTTCAAAATACTCAAAAGGCTTGTCTTTTAATGCGGGGTGCTTGGTCTCCAAGTGGCGAAGCAGTTTTGAAGGCTTCAATGCCTCATTAGAGAGCTGGTTGCCACATATTATGCAGAGCGGGCTTGGTGCGTGTAAATCACCTGTTGCGATAAATCCATATTTCAAGTAGGACTCCTGGTATTGTCTGTTAAATGCAGCTTTCTTTTTCTTGGAAGTTATAGGCTCTTCTTCAGTCTCCTGACTGGACCGTTTCCCCTTCGCAAAGAAACTTTCCAGAGACGTTTGTTTTTTACTCATTTTGCTAGATTGTGGGTTTATTTTTAGCGGTACCGTATCACGTGACAGAGACAAGCGTTGCTATGCACCAAGAGTGAGTCATAGACGGATGTAACGGAGAGATTTTATTATTTTAAAATTTATTATTTTTCAAAATAAAACATTGTTCAGACTCAGATAATAAATAAAATAAATGAAAAATAATATATTTTTTTTTTTTGGGAAATAATGTGAGTTATTTATTCTTTCTGTGCGGCCCGGTACCAAATGACCCACAGACCGGTACCGGTCCGCGGCCCGGGGGTTGGGGACCGTTGTATTAAAGGATCACTAGGGTGTTTTGAGGGGTCAGTGAGTGTTTTGAGGGTCATTAGGGTGTTTTAAGGGGTCAGTGAGTGTTTTGAGGGTCATTAGGGAGTTAAGGGGTCAGTGAGTGTTTTGAGGGTCATTAGGGAGTTTTAAGGGGTCAGTGAGTGTTTTGAGGGTCATTAGGGAGTTAAGGGGTCAGTGAGTGTTTTGAGGGTCATTAGGGAGTTTTTAAGGGGTCAGTGAGTGTTTTGAGGGTCATTAGGGAGTTTTAAGGGGTCAGTGAGTGTTTTGAGGGTCATTAGGGAGTTAAGGGGTCAGTGAGTGTTTTTAGGGTCATTAGGGTGTTTTGAGGGGTCAGTGAGTGTTTTGAGGGTCATTAGGGTGTTTTAAGGGGTCAGTGAGTGTTTTTAGGGTCATTAGGGAGTTTTTAAGGGGTCAGTGAGTGTTTTGAGGGTCATTAGGGAGTTTTTAAGGGGTCAGTGAGTGTTTTGAGGGTCATTAGGGTGTTTTAAGGGGTCAGTGAGTGTTTTTAGGGTCATTAGGGAGTTTTTAAGGGGTCAGTGAGTGTTTTGAGGGTCATTAGGGAGTTAAGGGGTCAGTGAGTGTTTTTAGGGTCATTAGGGAGTTTTAAGGGGTCAGTGAGTGTTTTGAGGGTCATTAGGGAGTTAAGGGGTCAGTGAGTGTTTTGAGGGTCATTAGGGTGTTTTAAGGGGTCAGTGAGTGTTTTGAGGGTCATTAGGGAGTTTTTAAGGGGTCAGTGAGTGTTTTGAGGGTCATTAGGGAGTTTTAAGGGGTCAGTGAGTGTTTTGAGGGTCATTAGGGAGTTTTTAAGGGGTCAGTGAGTGTTTTGAGGGTCATTAGGGTGTTTTAAGGGGTCAGTGAGTGTTTTGAGGGTCATTAGGGAGTTAAGGGGTCAGTGAGTGTTTTTAGGGTCATTAGGGAGTTTTAAGGGGTCAGTGAGTGTTTTGAGGGTCATTAGGGAGTTTTTAAGGGGTCAGTGAGTGTTTTGAGGGTCATTAGGGAGTTAAGGGGTCAGTGAGTGTTTTTAGGGTCATTAGGGTGTTTTAAGGGGTCAGTGAGTGTTTTGAGGGTCATTAGGGAGTTAAGGGGTCAGTGAGTGTTTTTAGGGTCATTAGGGAGTTTTAAGGGGTCAGTGAGTGTTTTGAGGGTCATTAGGGAGTTAAGGGGTCAGTGAGTGTTTTGAGGGTCATTAGGGAGTTTTTAAGGGGTCAGTGAGTGTTTTGAGGGTCATTAGGGAGTTTTAAGGGGTCAGTGAGTGTTTTGAGGGTCATTAGGGAGTTGTTAAGGGGTCAGTGAGTGTTTTGAGGGTCATTAGGGTGTTTTAAGGGGTCAGTGAGTGTTTTGAGGGTCATTAGGGAGTTAAGGGGTCAGTGAGTGTTTTTAGGGTCATTAGGGAGTTTTAAGGGGTCAGTGAGTGTTTTGAGGGTCATTAGGGAGTTAAGGGGTCAGTGAGTGTTTTGAGGGTCATTAGGGTGTTTTAAGGGGTCAGTGAGTGTTTTTAGGGTCATTAGGGAGTTTTAAGGGGTCAGTGAGTGTTTTGAGGGTCATTAGGGAGTTAAGGGGTCAGTGAGTGTTTTTAGGGTCATTAGGGAGTTTTAAGGGGTCAGTGAGTGTTTTTAGGGTCATTAGGGAGTTGAGGGGTCAGTGAGTGTATTGAGGGTCATTAGGGAGTTTTAAGGGGTCAGTGAGTGTTTTTAGGGTCATTAGGGAGTTTTAAGGGGTCAGTGAGTGTTTTGAGGGTCATTAGGGAGTTTTAAGGGGTCAGTGAGTGTTTTGAGGGTCATTAGGGAGTTTTTAAGGGGTCAGTGAGTGTATTGAGGGTCATTAGGGTGTTTTAAGGGGTCAGTGAGTGTTTTTAGGGTCATTAGGGAGTTTTTAAGGGGTCAGTGAGTGTTTTGAGGGTCATTAGGGAGTTTTTAAGGGGTCAGTGAGTGTTTTGAGGGTCATTAGGGTGTTTTAAGGGGTCAGTGAGTGTTTTTAGGGTCATTAGGGAGTTTTTAAGGGGTCAGTGAGTGTTTTGAGGGTCATTAGGGAGTTAAGGGGTCAATGAGTGTTTTTAGGGTCATTAGGGAGTTTTAAGGGGTCAGTGAGTGTTTTGAGGGTCATTAGGGAGTTTTTAAGGGGTCAGTGAGTGTTTTGAGGGTCATTAGGGTGTTTTAAGGGGTCAGTGAGTGTTTTGAGGGTCATTAGGGAGTTTTTAAGGGGTCAGTGAGTGTTTTGAGGGTCATTAGGGTGTTTTAAGGGGTCAGTGAGTGTTTTGAGGGTCATTAGGGAGTTAAGGGGTCAGTGAGTGTTTTTAGGGTCATTAGGGAGTTTTAAGGGGTCAGTGAGTGTTTTTAGGGTCATTAGGGAGTTAAGGGGTCAGTGAGTGTTTTTAGGGTCATTAGGGAGTTTTTAAGGGGTCAGTGAGTGTTTTGAGGGTCATTAGGGAGTTAAGGGGTCATTGAGTGTTTTGAGGGTCATTAGGGGGTTTTAAGGGGTCAGTTAGTGTTTTGAGGGTCATTAGGGAGTTAAGGGGTCATTGAGTGTTTTGAGGGTCATTAGGGGGTTTTAAGGGGTCATTGAGTGTTTTGAGGGTCATTAAGGGGTTTTAAGGGGTCAGTTAGTGTTTTGAGGGTAATTGGGGTGTTTTGAGGGTAATTTGGGTGTTTAAGGGCTCAGTGAAGTGTTCTGAGGGTAATTGGAGTGTTTTGAGGGTAATTGGAGTGTTTTGAGGGTAATTGGGGTGTTTTGAGGGTAATTGGAGTGTTTTGAGGGTAATGGGGGTGTTTTGAGGGTAATTGGAGTGTTTTGAGGGTAATTGGGGTGTTTTGAGGGTAATTGGGGTGTTTAAGGGCTCAGTGAAGTGTTTTGAGGGTAATTGGGGTGTTTTGAGGGTAATTGGGGTGTTTAAGGGCTCAGTGAAGTGTTTTGAGGGTAATTGGGGTGTTTTGAGGGTAATTGGGGTGTTTAAGGGCTCAGTGAAGTGTTTTGAGGGTAATTGGGGTGTTTAAGGGCTCAGTGAAGTGTTTTGAGGGTAATTTGGGTGTTTTGAGGGTAATTGGGGTGTTTAAGGGCTCAGTGAAGTGTTTTGAGGGTAATTGGGGTGTTTTGAGGGTAATTGGGGTGTTTAAGGGCTCAGTGAAGTGTTTTGAGGGTAATTGGGGTGTTTTGAGGGTAATTGGGGTGTTTAAGGGCTCAGTGAAGTGTTTTGAGGGTAATTGGGGTGTTTAAGGGCTCAGTGAAGTGTTTTGAGGGTAATTGGGGTGTTTTGAGGGTAATTGGGGTGTTTAAGGGCTCAGTGAAGTGTTCTGAGGGTAATTGGGGTGTTTTGAGGGTAATTGGAGTGTTTTGAGGGTAATGGGGGTGTTTTGAGGGTAATTGGAGTGTTTTGAGGGTAATTGGGGTGTTTAAGGGCTCAGTGAAGTGTTTTGAGGGTAATTGGGGTGTTTTGAGGGTAATTGGGGTGTTTAAGGGCTCAATGAAGTGTTTTGGGGGTAATTGGAGTGTTTTGAGGGTAATTGGGGTGTTTTGAGGGTAATTGGAGTGTTTTGAGGGTAATTGGGGTGTTTAAGGGCTCAGTGAAGTGTTTTGGGGGTAATTGGAGTATTTTGAGGGTAATTGGGGTGTTTTGAGGGTAATTGGGGTGTTTAAGGGCTCAGTGAAGTGTTTTGAGGGTAATTGGGGTGTTTTGAGGGTAATTGGGGTGTTTAAGGGCTCAGTGAAGTGTTTTGGGGGTAATTGGAGTGTTTTGAGGGTAATTGGGGTGTTTAAGGGCTCAGTGAAGTGTTTTGAGGGTAATTGGGGTGTTTTGAGGGTAATTGGGGTGTTTAAGGGCTCAGTGAAGTGTTTTGAGGGTAATTGGGGTGTTTAAGGGCTCAGTGAAGTGTTTTGAGGGTAATTGGGGTGTTTTGTGGGTAATTGGGGTGTTTAAGGGCTCAGTGAAGTGTTTTGAGGGTAATTGGGGTGTTTTGAGGGTAATTGGGGTGTTTAAGGGCTCAGTGAAGTGTTTTGAGGGTAATTGGGGTGTTTTGAGGGTAATTGGGGTGTTTAAGGGCTCAGTGAAGTGTTTTGAGGGTAATTGGGGTGTTTAAGGGCTCAGTGAAGTGTTTTGAGGGTAATTGGGGTGTTTTGAGGGTAATTGGGGTGTTTAAGGGCTCAGTGAAGTGTTTTGAGGGTAATTGGGGTGTTTAAGGGCTCAGTGAAGTGTTTTGAGGGTAATTTGGGTGTTTTGAGGGTAATTGGGGTGTTTAAGGGCTCAGTGAAGTGTTTTGAGGGTAATTGGGGTGTTTTGAGGGTAATTGGGGTGTTTAAGGGCTCAGTGAAGTGTTCTGAGGGTAATTGGGGTGTTTTGAGGGTAATTGGGGTGTTTTGAGGGTAATTGGAGTGTTTTGAGGGTAATGGGGGTGTTTTGAGGGTAATTGGAGTGTTTTGAGGGTAATTGGGGTGTTTAAGGGCTCAGTGAAGTGTTTTGAGGGTAATTGGTGTGTTTTGAGGGTAATTGGGGTGTTTAAGGGCTCAGTGAAGTGTTTTGGGGGTAATTGGAGTGTTTTGAGGGTAATTGGGGTGTTTTTTAGGCTCTGTGGGTGTTTAATAGATCAGTAGATATTGTATGGGATCATTGGTGTGGTTTTGACAGTCAGTTGTGCTGCGAGTATGATATTTTGGGAAAGTAAATGCTCATCCTTGTGCGGTGTGTTCATGTCTGTTATGTGGATTTCCTCAGCTGAAGGTCGTGACCTAGAGTTCAGTTTGATTTGTTTCCTCTCTGTAGAGTCGCTCAGTTAAAAACCAAACATACTGCATGAAAAACAGAACAGTCATCTGGGTCAAAGGTCACAAAGTACCTTATACCATGCCAGCCTGATCTAAGATTATAAAATACTACAGGGTAAATAACAAATCATGAATCCATAAGTACTGAAGGGTGTTTATGTGGTGGATTTGGGCAGATCGATAGTGTGTGAGGTGTTTCTCTCCTAACAGGAGTGTGTGTGTGTTTGTGTGTGTAATGTGTTCAGCAGATGTTGTATGAACAATGTCACCCCAGGGAGGCATAACTCGCTCTCTCTCTATTGTCTGAGTGTTCTGTGTCGGTTCCGTGTGCAGCGGGCGGTCCGATTCCAGTCCAGGTTCATCTCCTGCTAAGTCCGAGCAGAAAACAAAAGTGATTAAAGATTTTAAACTGCATTTGGTCACATGAGATGCTGAAATTACAGATTAAACAGATAGTTTCTTCCTCCGACACATGTGAAATACTGTGCTGTTATATGTGCTGCTGTTGCTTTGTTATTGAGCTAAATTCTTTTTTAAATATTCACATCTGATTGAATAATTCAGTCGGTCACATGACACACAGAGGTCACTGTCTGACCCTAAACAGTCAGCAACATCATTTAGTTTGATAGTTTTATACTTCATAAAACAGCTGAATGTTTTTTGGACATGTACTATAATGGTGTACTTTGGAGTACCAGGTAAGCGTATGAATTTGGGAATCACTCATTTGACTATCTGATACTCTCACTGTACTGTATACATGCTTGAGGTTGAGGGAATCGTATTTGTCAGATTGTTTAGAGTTTGTTGAAATATGAGGTCTGTAACGACCTCTTGAGGTCAGATCCTGAAATACATCCTGCATTTTACCTTTAGATATATTAAATGTATTTTTTAATATATGTATATAATATATGTTCCATGTCAGGCATGAAGCATTTACATGTTTGCATTGATGGTGGTATAAATATGGTAAATAACGCCCCTGTCTGGAACATTCTCGGGAGGTTATTTCCAGTCATACATCAACTTGAATATAGAAAGACAAAAAATCTCCTAAACGGTTGGTCAAGATTACGATCGAAGAACATATGACAACACTGATATCATAAATGTTGCTTCTGTACCTCATATTACGCTAAAACACGCGATTTTCTCAGCTTGTATAGCTAATGCGCATGCGCGTTCTACAGTTGATTGACAGGCGATGTTTGTATCTAAAAGGTGATTGGCTCTTTTACGTGTAAGGCGGGACTTCCTTTCTACATCCGTTGACCGTTGGGCGTTCTCCATTCATTTGAACTGAAGCGGCCCGTCTCTGATTAATAAATAAATAAATAGTCTTTGATGAAAAATAGAGCCTTAAAAATAATCACTTATATCAGTTATATTTATACTGATCTATATAGATGGTTATATGTATACTGTATATAAAATAGTTGGAATTATCTACAATAAAATGCGGAGATGTTAAATTCACTAAAGAGTATTTCTGCACATGTTTCTTTGAGGCGATGGCCACTTTAATCTGTTTAAAGCTACACTATGTAACTTTTGTCCCTCTAGCGGTTAAAAATAAAACCGCTCGTGTCTTGTGGAAGAATGTTGTTTTGGTCGGGCTTCGGCTCTTCTCTGTGTTCGAGGTGAACATGCAGGACATCCGAGCGAATGGACAAATAAATAATCAAAGAAAGGGCAAGATATCTGAAAATATGTCATCTGAGCAGGTGAGTGCCATGTCTGATGCTGTTGTTTTGACTCATTGAAAACATTGATGTTGTGAAATAAATGGAATAAAAAAGGAATTATTTATATAAATTATTGCAGCTATAAAGAAAAATACAAACGTGTGCTAATAATCTTACCCTACCAACCCTGGAGTCACGAGTTTGAATCCAGGGCGTGCTGAGTGACTCCAGCCAGGTCTCCTTAGCAACCAAATTGGGCCGGTTGCAAGGGAGGGTAGAGTCACATGGTGTAACCTCCTCGTGGTAAGCAACCAAATTGGGCCGGTTGCTAGGGTGGCTAGAGTCACATGGGGTAACCTCCTTGTGGTAAGCAACCAAATTGGGCCAGTTGCTAGGGAGGGTAGATTCACATGGGGTAACCTCCTCGTGGTAAGCAACCAAACTGGGCCAGTTGCTAGGGAGGGTAGATTCACATGGGGTAACCTCCTCGTGGTAAGCAACCAAATTGGGCCAGTTGCTAGGGAGGGTAGAGTCACATGGGGTAACCTCCTCGTGGTAAGCAACCAAATTGGGCCGGTTGCTAGGGAGGGTAGAGTCACATGGGGTAACCTCCTTGTGGTAAGCAACCAAATTGGGCCAGTTGCTAGGGAGGGTAGAGTCACATGGTGTAACCTCCTCGTGGTAAGCAACCAAACTGGGCCAGTTGCTAGGGAGGGTAGATTCACATGGGGTAACCTCCTTGTGGTAAGCAACCAAATTGGGCCGAGTTGCTAGGGAGGGTAGAGTCACATGGGGTAACCTCCTTGTGGTAAGCAACCAAATTGGGCCGGTTGCTAGGGAGGGTAGAGTCACATGGGGTAACCTCCTTGTGGTAAGCAACCAAATTGGCCTGGTTGCTAGGGAGGGTAGAGTCACATGGGGTAACCTCCTCGTGGTCACTATAATGTGGTTCTCGCTCTTGGTGGGGCGTGTGGTGAGTTGTGCATGGATGCCGTGGGATCGCCAAACTACTTCGCGCAACCTTAAAGTTCAGATCCCCCCGCGGCAGTCAATGGCCCTGGGCACTGTGCCCATCGGCCCGGTCGGTAATCCATCCCTGAGTTGCACTCTCCCATTAATAACATTTAGTTCTTTTTTAACAATAGAAAGTTACATGGTGCAGCTTTAAGTTGGAATAAACACCGTTTTCAGTTTCCTCACACATTGTTTTCTAAAGTGTGCAGTTATGAAGAACATGTTCAGCTGTGGATGAGAAGTTGAACATATGTGTTTCAGTGTAAATGGATCAGAGGGGATCAGAGGGAAGCTTTAGTGTTCAGCAGATTAGGATTGACTCTTCATCCCCGAAGGAACACGATACAAACACACGGACGAAGGTAGCAGAGATTTAACACTATATACTGTTTTATTGATTAGCTGATTGTGTGTGTGTGTGTGTGTATGTGTATGTGTGTGTGTGAGTATGTGTGTGTGAGAGAGTGAGAGAGTGTGAGTGTGTGTGAGTTGAGAGTGTGTGTGTGTGTATGTGTGTGTGTGAGTAAGTGTGTGTGAGAGAGTGTGAGAGTGTGTGTGAGTTGAGTGTGTGTGTGTGTGTGTGTGTGAGAGAGTGTGTATGAGTGTGTGTGTGTGTGTGTGTGAGTGAGAGTGTGTGTGTGTGAGTTGAGAGTGTGTGTGTGTGTGTGTGTGTGAGAGAGTGTGTATGTGTGAGAGAGTGTGTGTGTGTGTGTGTGTGTGTGTGTAAGAGAGTGTGTGTGTGAGTGTGTGTGAGTGAGAGTGTGTGTGTGTGTGTGTGTGTGTGAGAGAGTGTGTATGAGTGTGTGTGTGAGTGTGTGTGAGTTGAGAGTGTGTGTGAGAGAGTGTGTATGAGTGTGTGTGTGAGTGTGTGTGTGTGTGAGAGAGTGTGTGTGTGTGTGTGTGTGTGTGTGTAAGAGAGTGTGTGTGTGAGTGTGTGTGAGTGTGTGTGAGTGAGAGAGTGTGTGTGTGAGAGTGAGTGTGTGTGTGAGAGTGAGAGTGTGTGTGTGTGTGAGTGAGAGAGTGTGTGTGTGAGTGAGAGTGTGTGTGTGTATGAGTGTGTGTGTGTGTGAGTGTGTGTGAGTGAGAGTGTGTGTGTGTGTGAGTGAGAGAGTGTGTGTGTGTGAGTGTGTGTGTGTGTGATGTCTAGATAGACACAGTAGATACCGCTCAAATCACCACCAGGTGACGCAAAGGGAAACTTTATTGCACGTTTGTACCGTTATTGTATTGTTTACATGTTGATTTGCCAGTGTAGATTAAACTACGCAATGAATAAATGAACAGGCATATTATATGCTGGAATATATTTGAGCAGTAAAAGGAACCGTCATGGTGGGAAAAGGCCATTCTGCACTGGTGACATCAATGGAAAGATGTACTACAATACAGTGTTTGTGTGCAGGTCTGATGACTGAATCACGGCTCTCCGGTCACACGGGAATACTGGACGACAGTGAATGTGATGAGGGTAAAACACACTTATCACAGTTATATCAGTCGGATTACTGGTTTTGCAATGGTTACTGTGTTTTGTTCACACTGAACAGATCCAAACTCTGAGAAGCCGGTCGCTGAGTCCTGGGAAGAACGATCGATCATGGACAGATTGGGTTTAAAGAGGTAAACACACACACACACACACACACACACACACACACACACACGTCACAGAACAAACATGACAGACAGAGGAATAATTTAATGTGTTCCCTCATAGCAGTTTGGACATGACTGAAGAGGAAGTGGAGGTGAGATGTTTCTGATGTTAGGATACATAGTTAAAGAGTCATTATTAACATCTGTAAACACACACACAGAGCGCCTTCAGTCAGTTTGCCATGGGATTTCACTGTGACCAGTACACACTGAGTCAGCGGCTGCAGGCAGAGCTGCATGACCGCATCGTTGCTGAAGAGAACCTGCAGAGAGAACTGCAGCACACCAGAGAAACACTGCAGGTACTGCACAAACCACACATCACGACACTGCTGTGAGAGCGTTGTGAGACTGTTGAGACTGTTGAGAGAACGTTGTGAGGGCATTGTGATAGCAGTGTGAGAGCGTTGTGATAGCATTCCATCCATCCATCCATCCATCTTCAACCGCTTATCCGAAGTCGGGTCGTGGGGCTGCTCCAGCAGGGGGCCCCAAACTTCCCTATCCCGAGCCACATTAACCAGCTCTGACTGGGGGACCCCGAGGCGTTCCCAGGCCAGTGTGGAGATGTAATCTCTCCACCTAATCCTGGGTCTTCCCCGAGGCCTCCTCCCAGCTGGATGTGCCTGAAACACCTCCCTAGGGAGGCTGCCAGGGGGCATCCTTACCAGATGCCCAAACCACCTCAACTGACTCCTTTCGACGCAAAGGAGCAGCGGCTCTACTCCGAGCTCCTCACGGATGACTGAGCTCCTCACCCTATCTCTAAGGGAGAAGCCCGCCACCCTTCTGAGGAAGCCCATTTCGGCGGCTTGTACTCGCGACCTAGTTTTTTCAGTCATGGGAAGGAACAAAAATTGACCAGTAGATCGAGAGCTTTGCCTTCCGGCTCAGCTCTCTTTTCGTGACAACGGTGCGATAGAGCGAGTGCAATATCGCCCCCGCTGCCCCAATTCTCCGGCCAACCTCCCGTTCCATTGTCCCCTCACTCGTGAACAAGACCCCGATGTACTTGAACTCCTTCACTTGGGGCAATGCCTCCTTCCCTACCTTGAGAACGCACTCCATCGGTTTCCTGCTGAGAACCATGGCCTCAGATTTAGAGGTGCTAATCCTCATCCCAGCCGCTTCACACTCGACTGCCAAGCAATCCAGTGAGAGCTGAAGGTCATGGACCGATGATGACATGAAGACAACATCATCTGCAAAAAGCAGGGATGAGATCCCCAGCCCACCGTCCCATCTTTGCTGTATACAGCTTGGATGGTTCCCTGTTTCCCCCTCCTAAGGTAGCGGACGGTTTTCCAGAAGCACTTTTGTGCGGACTGAAAGTCCTTCTCCACGGCTTCTCCGAACCTTTCCCACACCCACTGCTTTGCCTCCCTCACGGCCGAGGCCGCAGCCCTTTGGGCCTGTCGGTACCTTGCAACTGCCTCCGGAGACCTCCAGGACAACAAATCCCGGAAGGCCTCTTTCTTCAGTTGGACGATTTCCCTGACCACCAGTGTCCACCACGGTGTTCGAGGGTTACCACCCCTTGCGCCACCTAAAACCTTGAGGCCGCAGCTCTCCACCGCGGCTTCAGCAATGGAAGCTTTGAACATTGCCCACTCCGGTTCAATGTCCCCAACCTCCGCAGGGATGCCTGAAAAGCTCTGCCGGAGGTGTGAGTTGAAGATCTCGCGGACAGGGACCTCCTCCAAATGTTCCCAGTTCACCTGCACTACTCGTTTGGGCTTCCCAGGTCTGTCCAGAGTCTTTCCCTACCCCCTGACCCAACTCACCACCAGATGGTGATCAGCTCTGCCCCTCTCTTCACCCGAGTGTCCAAAACATATGGCCTCAGATCCGACGACAGGATTACAAAATCTATCATCGACCTTCGGCCTAGGGTGCTCTGGTACCACGTACACTTATGAGCATCCTTATGTTCGAACATGGTTTTTGTTATAGATAATCCATGACTAGCACAGAAGTCTAATAACAAACATCCACTTGAGTTTAGATCGGGGAGGCTCCTTCCCCCCAGTGAGGTGACATTCCACGTCCCTAGAGCTAGCCTTTGCTGCCCGGGTCTGGTCCGTCGAGGCCCACGGCCTTCACTGCCACCCATATGGCAGCGCACCCGACTCCTGCGGTTTCTCCAATGGGTGGTGGGCCCAAGGGATGTAGGGGGGGGTTTCATGTTGCTTCTTTGAGCTGTAGCCGGCCGGGCTCCGTGACAAGCCCGGCCACCAGGCGCTCGCCGACGAGCCCTCCATCTGGGCCTGGCTCCAGACAGGGGCCCCGGGCTTCCTTCGGGCAGGTTAACTCCTCCTCTTGCCGTTTTATCCATGGAGTCTTTGTGAACCATTCTTAGTCTGGCCCCTCTCCTGAGACCACTTTGCCTTGGGAGACCCTACCAGGAGCACCTGGCTCCAGACAACACAGCCCTCAGGATCATAAGGGCACACAAACCTCTCCACCACGATAAGGTGCTGGTTCCCAGAGAGGAAGTTGTGAGAGTGTTGTGAGAGTATAATAATAACGTTATGATAGCGTTGTGAGAGCGTTGTGAGAGCATTATGAGAGCGTTATGATAGCGTTGGGAGAGAATTATGATAGCGTTGGGAGAGTGTTGTGAGAGCATTATGATAGAGTTGTGAGAGGGTTGTGAGAGCGTTGTGAGAACATTATGATAGCGTTGTGAGAGGGTTGTGAGAGCGTTGTGAGAGTGTTGTGAGAACATTATGATAGCGTTGTGAGAGCATTATGATAGAGTTGTGAGAGGGTTGTGAGAGCGTTGTGAGAGTGTTGTGAGAACATTATGATAGCGTTGTGAGAGTGTTGTGAGAGCATTATGATAGAGTTGTGAGAGTGTTGTGAGAGCATTATGATAGAGTTGTGAGAGGGTTGTGAGAGCGTTGTGAGAGTGTTGTGAGAACATTATGATAGCGTTGTGAGAGCGTTGAGATGAACATTATGAGAGTGTTGTGAGAACATTATGAGAGCGTTGTGAAACCATTGAGATGAACATTATGATAGCGTTGTGAGAGCGTTGTGAGAGCGTTGAGATGAACATTATGAGAGCGTTGTGAGAACATTATGAGAACATTATGAGAGCGTTGTGAGACCGTTGAGATGAACATTATGAGAGCGTTGTGAGAACATTATGAGAGCGTTGAGATGAACATTATGAGAGCGTTGTGAGAACATTATGAGAGCGTTGTGAGACCGTTGAGATGAACATTATGAGAGCGTTGTGAGAACATTATGAGAACATTATGAGAGCGTTGTGAGAACATTATGATAGCGTTGTGAGAACATTATGAGAACATTATGAGAGCGTTGTGAGAACATTATGATAGCGTTGTGAGAACATTATGAGAGCGTTGTGAGACCGTTGAGATGAACATTATGAGAGCGTTGTGAGAACATTATGAGAACATTATGAGAGCGTTGTGAGAACATTATGATAGCGTTGTGAGAACATTATGAGAACATTATGAGAACATTATGAGAGCGTTGTGAGAACATTATGAAAGCGTTGTGAGAACATTATGAGAGCGTTGTGAGAACATTATGAGAGCGTTGTGAGACCGTTGAGATGAACATTATGAGAGCGTTGTGAGAACATTATGAGAACATTATGAGAGCGTTGTGAGAACATTATGATAGCGTTGTGAGAACATTATGATAGCGTTGTGAGAACATTATGAGAGCGTTGTGAGAGCGTTGTGAGAGCGTTGTGAGCGTTGAGTTGTCCTGCAGGTGTTGTATGAGGGTCTGGCAGAGGTGGACAGTAGAGAGATGGTGCTGCAGATGCAGAACAGACTGCAGGTGGTGGAGAGCAACATGGAGAACATCATCACCACAGCTGAGATGCTGGGAGCTGTACACCAGGTACCTCAAACCAGAGACCTGAAACAGAATCCTCACTCAGAGGCCTCATACTTTCTAAAACACGCATCCTTCATGTTTATCAGGAAGCTCGTGTCAGTCACGCGGTGGATGTGATGTCCGTTCACATCGAACATCTCAAGAGACGTCACACTTCAGAGAGTGAAGAGCTGCTGGAGGTCAGGAAACTGCTGCACAGGAGGAAGGGCCGATTACACAGCGACTCTACAGGTCAGTGCTGCCCCTAGTGGCCTGGAGGACACAGTGTCACAGGTCTGTTCTGATGAAGAAATAATGCATGATAATAACGGTTCAGTCATGCATGTAAGGATAGACACATGAACACCTGCCGTACCTCTTATTGTTGATGTCACAGGCTCTTCTGGAGACTGTCGGAGTGTTAATAATCAGGTTTTTGTCTCTCACAGATGACAGAGATGTGTTTTTCAGACAGTCACAACAGGTAACAGACCCCCTCGACTTAATCGGCACAGAAACACACACAAGTATTGTGCTGTTTAGATGTTTCCATGAATAGATCCTCTCATGTTTCTGTCGCAGTGCATGCGCCGTCGAGTCAGCGTCACGTTACTCCCGACTCAAGCTCAGGTGTGTTTCTACATCACATCCAGTGTTCTGCTCTTCCGCATCGATCTCTGCTAGCCTAATGGCCTTTTCTGTCTGCAGTCAGTGGAGCTAGAAGCTGCGTCTGTAGACGGCTGTAAAACCAGAGCAGACGCAGACAGCCCGACCCAGAAGGGCCTCAAAACACGGTGCAGCTGCAAACACACACACACACACACACACACACACACACACACACACACACACACACACACATGTTGTGTTTCCATGTTTTATGGGGACTTTCCATAGACATAATGGTTTTTATACTGTACAAACTTTATATTCTATCCCCTAAACCCAACCCTATCCCTAAACCTAACCCTCACAGAAAACTTTCTGCATTTTTACATTTTAAAAAAACATAATTTAGTATGATTTATAAGCTGTTTTCCTCATGGGGACCGACAAAATGTCCCCACAAGGTCAAACATTTCAGGTTTTACTATCCTTATGGGGACATTTGGTCCCCACAAAGTGATAAATACACGCTCACACACACACACACACACACACACACATCATTAAAGCCGAAGTGAGTCATTTCTGGAGCAAATACTGTCTTGTACTTTTCAGACAGGAAACAGTTCCATCAGATTGTCCCGAGAGCAGCCTGACCTTTGACCTCCCTGACCGCTGCACACAAAAGCAGAAGAATGATGCTGACGATACAGCGTTTCCATGGTAACAAACATCAATAAGGGTTTGGAAAAGATGGAGTATTTTCACAACATAGACATTAATGTCATACACAATCATACATGTCAATACAGCTGAACATATGTTCATG
>NC_068323.1:346820-384320 GCF_025860055.1 Xyrauchen texanus | reverse complement strand
ACTAAAGATATAAACACCACAGTTTAATAACTAAAGACCACAGGCACCACATACCACTAACTAAAGATATAAACACCACAGTTTAATAGCTAAAGACCACAGGCACCACATACCACTAACTAAAGATATAAACACCACAGTTTAATAACTAAAGACACAGGCACCACATACCACTAACTAAAGATATAAACACCACAGTTTAATAACTAAAGACCACAGGCACTACATACCACTAACTAAAGATATAAACACCACAGTTTACTAGCTAAAGACCACAGGCACCACATACCACAAACACCACAGTTTAATAACTAAAGACCACAGGCACCACATACCACTAACTAAAGATATAAACACCACAGTTTAATAACTAAAGACCACAGGCACCACATACCACTAACTAAAGATATAAACACCACAGTTTAATAGCTAAAGACCACAGGCACCACATACCACTAACTAACGATATAAACACCACAGTTTAATAGCTAAAGACCACAGGCACCACATACCACTAACTAAAGATATAAACACCACAGTTTAATAACTAAAGACCACAGGCACCACATACCACTAACTAAAGATATAAACACCACAGTTTAATAACTAAAGACCACAGGCACTACATACCACTAACTAAAGATATAAACACCACAGTTTACTAGCTAAAGACCACAGGCACCACATACCACAAACACCACAGTTTAATAACTAAAGACCACAGGCACCACATACCACTAACTAAAGATATAAACACCACAGTTTAATAACTAAAGACCACAGGCACCACATACCACTAACTAAAGATATAAACACCACAGTTTAATAGCTAAAGACCACAGGCACCACATACCACTAACTAACGATATAAACACCACAGTTTAATAGCTAAAGACCACAGGCACCACATACCACTAACTAAAGATATAAACACCACAGTTTAATAACTAAAGACCACAGGCACCACATACCACTAACTAAAGATATAAACACCACAGTTTAATAACTAAAGACCACAGGCACCACATACCACTAACTAAAGATATAAACACCACATTTTAATAGCTAAAGACCACAGGCACCACATACCACTAACTAACAATATAAACACCACAGTTTAATAACTAAAGACCACAGGCACCACATACCACTAACTAAAGATATAAACACCACAGTTTAATAGCTAAAGACCACAGGCACCACATACCACTAACTAACGATATAAACACCACAGTTTAATAGCTAAAGACCACAGGCACCACATACCACTAACTAACGATATAAACACCACAGTTTAATAGCTAAAGACCACAGGCACCACATACCACTAACTAAAGATATAAACACCACAGTTTAATAACTAAAGACCACAGGCACCACATACCACTAACTAAAGATATAAACACCACAGTTTAATAACTAAAGACCACAGGCACCACATACCACTAACTAAAGATATAAACACCACATTTTAATAGCTAAAGACCACAGGCACCACATACCACTAACTAACAATATAAACACCACAGTTTAATAACTAAAGACCACAGGCACCACATACCACTAACTAAAGATACAAACACCACTGTTTAATAACTAAAGACCACAGGCACCACATACCACTAACTAAAGATATAAACACCACAGTTTAATAGCTAAAGACCACAGGCACCACATACCACTAACTAAAGATATAAACACCACAGTTTAATAACTAAAGACCACAGGCACCACATACCACTAACTAAAGATATAAACACCACAGTTTAATAACTAAAGACCACAGGCACTACATACCACTAACTAAAGATATAAACACCACAGTTTACTAGCTAAAGACCACAGGCACCACATACCACAAACACCACAGTTTAATAGCTAAAGACCACAGGCACCACATACCACTAACTAACGATATAAACACCACAGTTTAATAGCTAAAGACCACAGGCACCACATACCACTAACTAAAGATATAAACACCACAGTTTAATAACTAAAGACCACAGGCACCACATACCACTAACTAAAGATATAAACACCACAGTTTAATAACTAAAGACCACAGGCACTACATACCACTAACTAAAGATATAAACACCACAGTTTACTAGCTAAAGACCACAGGCACCACATACCACAAACACCACAGTTTAATAACTAAAGACCACAGGCACCACATACCACTAACTAAAGATATAAACACCACAGTTTAATAACTAAAGACCACAGGCACCACATACCACTAACTAAAGATATAAACACCACAGTTTAATAGCTAAAGACCACAGGCACCACATACCACTAACTAACGATATAAACACCACAGTTTAATAGCTAAAGACCACAGGCACCACATACCACTAACTAAAGATATAAACACCACAGTTTAATAACTAAAGACCACAGGCACCACATACCACTAACTAAAGATACAAACACCACTGTTTAATAACTAAAGACCACAGGCACCACATACCACTAACTAAAGATATAAACACCACAGTTTAATAACTAAAGACCACAGGCACCACATACCACTAACTAAAGATATAAACACCACAGTTTAATAGCTAAAGACCACAGGCACCACATACCACTAACTAACGATATAAACACCACAGTTTAATAGCTAAAGACCACAGGCACCACATACCACTAACTAAAGATATAAACACCACAGTTTAATAACTAAAGACCACAGGCACTACATACCACTAACTAAAGATATAAACACCACAGTTTAATAACTAAAGACCACAGGCACTACATACCACTAACTAAAGATATAAACACCACAGTTTACTAGCTAAAGACCACAGGCACCACATACCACAAACACCACAGTTTAATAACTAAAGACCACAGGCACCACATACCACTAACTAAAGATATAAACACCACAGTTTAATAACTAAAGACCACAGGCACCACATACCACTAACTAAAGATATAAACACCACAGTTTAATAGCTAAAGACCACAGGCACCACATACCACTAACTAACGATATAAACACCACAGTTTAATAGCTAAAGACCACAGGCACCACATACCACTAACTAACAATATAAACACCACAGTTTAATAACTAAAGACCACAGGCACCACATACCACTAACTAAAGATACAAACACCACTGTTTAATAACTAAAGACCACAGGCACCACATACCACTAACTAAAGATATAAACACCACAGTTTAATAGCTAAAGACCACAGGCACTACATACCACTAACTAAAGATATAAACACCACAGTTTACTAGCTAAAGACCACAGGCACCACATACCACAAACACCACAGTTTAATAACTAAAGACCACAGGCACCACATACCACTAACTAAAGATATAAACACCACAGTTTAATAGCTAAAGACCACAGGCACCACATACCACTAACTAAAGATATAAACACCACAGTTTAATAACTAAAGACCACAGGCACCACATACCACTAACTAAAGATACAAACACCACAGTTTACTAGCTAAAGACCACAGGCACCACATACCACAAACACCACAGTTTAATAACTAAAGACCACAGGCACCACATACCACTAACTAAAGATATAAACACCACAGTTTAATAGCTAAAGACCACAGGCACCACATACCACTAACTAAAGATATAAACACCACAGTTTACTAGCTAAAGACCACAGGCACCACATACCACAAACACCACAGTTTAATAACTAAAGACCACAGGCACCACATACCACTAACTAAAGATATAAACACCACAGTTTAATAGCTAAAGACCACAGGCACCACATACCACTAACTAAAGATATAAACACCACAGTTTAATAACTAAAGACCACAGGCACCACATACCACTAACTAAAGATACAAACACCACAGTTTATTAACACAAAAACAGTACACAAACCAAAAACACTTGAAACCACTAACAAAGCACTATACATCATAAACACATTCACAACACTAATAACGTAAACACTACAGACCATAAACATTAACACAAACATTACAGATGCCAAAGTTTATAACAAAGCAACACAGACCACAAAAAAGACTACTTACAAAAATACAACTGATCTTTACCACAAACACCAGAAACTAAACAATTTCAGACTACAATTACAAACACCATAAATACTACCACAGTTTAATAAAACACTTTGTGCCATAAATACAGCCATCACAGACTATAAACACTACAGACCACTACTACAAACAGTTCATATCAGAATCACAAATACTACAGACCACAAACACAAATACACAACCCTACAAACACTACAGGCCATAACCACAAACACTTTAGTCCATAATTTTTTTATAAACACCACAGACCACTGACATAAACACAATAGATCATAAACACAAACACTACAGACCACAAACACCAGAGTTTAATAACAAAACACCACAGGCACCACAAACACCATTGACCACTGACATAAACACAATAGATCATAAACACAAACACTACAGACCACAAACACCAGAGTTGGATAACAAAACACCACAGGCACCACAAACACCATTGACCACTGACATAAACACTATAGATCATAAACACAAACACTACAGACCACAAACACCAGAGTTGGATAACAAAACACCACAAACACCATTGACCACTGACATAAACACTACAGACAACAAACACCGGAGTTTAATAACAAAACATCACAGGCACCACAAACACCATTGACCACTGACATAAACACAATAGATCATAAACACAAACACTACAGACAACAAACACCAGAGTTTAATAACAAAACACCACAGGCACCACAAACACCATTGACCACTGACATAAACACTATAGATCATAAACACAAACACTACAGACAACAAACACCAGCGTTTCATAACAAAACACCACAGGCACCACAAACACCATTGACCACTGACATAAACACTACAGACAACAAACACCGGAGTTTAATAACAAAACACCACAGGCACCACAAACACCATTGACCACTGACATAAACACAATAGATCATAAACACAAACACTACAGACCACAAACACCAGAGTTGGATAACAAAACACCACAGGCACCACAAACACCATTGACCACTGACATAAACACTATAGATCATAAACACAAACACTACAGACCACAAACACCAGAGTTGGATAACAAAACACCACAAACACCATTGACCACTGACATAAACACTACAGACAACAAACACCGGAGTTTAATAACAAAACATCACAGGCACCACAAACACCATTGACCACTGACATAAACACAATAGATCATAAACACAAACACTACAGACAACAAACACCAGAGTTTAATAACAAAACACCACAGGCACCACAAACACCATTGACCACTGACATAAACACTATAGATCATAAACACAAACACTACAGACAACAAACACCAGAGTTTAATAACAAAACACCACAGGCACCACAAACACCATTGACCACTGACATAAACACTATAGATCATAAACACAAACACTACAGACAACAAACACCAGCGTTTCATAACAAAACACCACAGGCACCACAAACACCATTGACCACTGACATAAACACAATAGATCATAAACACAAACCCTACAGACAACAAACACCAGCGTTTCATAACAAAACACCACAGGCACCACAAACACCATTGACCACTGACATAAACACAATAGATCATAAACACAAACACTACAGACCACAAACACCAGAGTTGGATAACAAAACACCACAAACACCATTGACCACTGACATAAACACTACAGACAACAAACACCAGCGTTTCATAACAAAACACCACAGGCACCACAAACACCATTGACCACTGACATAAACACTACAGACAACAAACACCGGAGTTTAATAACAAAACATCACAGGCACCACAAACACCATTGACCACTGACATAAACACTATAGATCATAAACACAAACACTACAGACCACAAACACCACAGACCAACAACCTTAAAGACCACAAATACAGACACTATAGAGCAGCACTAACACCAACAACCAAGCTTCTACGTTCTACTGTCCTTCATCAGTATTTCTTTCTGTCTTTCAGGATAAAACATAGTAATGTGGTGAGGCTGGAAGATTTCTACGAAACCAGAACACACTATTATCTGGTCATGGAACTGTACGTGTTTCATAATACCCTTAATACACGCACACACAATCCTAAACACCTAATATAAGCCATATGCTCAGTGAAACACATGCAGTGTATATACCAATGTTCCTATGTGTGGTTGTGAAGGGTGTCCGGTGGAGAGCTGTTTGACCGTATTCTGGAGCGAGGTTCTTATACAGAGAAAGATGCCAGTTGTGTGATCAAACAGGTCCTGGAGGCCGTTTCCTATCTGCATCAGAACAGCATCGTCCACAGAGACCTGAAGGTACTTTATACACACACAAACACACACACATGTTATATTAGTGCGTTATTAATCTGTGTTTTACTCATCTGTAGCCTGAGAACCTGTTGTACTACAGTCCAGACAAGAACGCCAAGATCATGATCAGTGACTTCGGCCTTTCCAAGATGTCTGACGTGATGTCAACAGCCTGTGGAACGCCGGGATACGTGGGTAAGAATGATTTTACACAAACATTCGCACGATTTTAAGATTAGTTTGAATATTTGTGTTGATTAGTAAAGTTCTGACTCGTGAGTTTGTGTTGTTTTGTCTTCAGCTCCTGAAGTTCTGGCACAGAAACCGTACAGTAAAGCTGTCGACTGCTGGTCCATCGGTGTCATTACATACATCCTGTAAGTCTACATCTGTGTCGTGTATGGAAATAAATGTCAGATCGTATGTTTAGCAGTTTGTTTTCATCATTTGGGATTAGTAAAGTCATTCAGAAAGTGCAACAGTATCTGTATTCACAGATCAGATGTGAACAGAGTGTTTGATATGTGGTCAGTTTTTCATCAAACAATGTTTATTCTGTTTGTTCAGGTTGTGCGGCTACCCGCCATTTTATGAAGAGAAAGAAACACGTCTTTTCTCCAAAATAATGAAGGCAGAATATACGTTTCACTCGCCGTACTGGGATGACATCTCTGAATCAGGTACAGATTAGTAATGCAGCTCTTCGGTCCTGACATCATTAGCCTGATGCTAATTCATCATTGCTTCCCTCAGGACATTCAAATGGGTTTTTAGAACAGCAGGTAAGTGTAGTGTGGTCAACATTACTTGAAGAGACTTTTATATTTTGTTAAATGACACTTAGTCTTCCCAGAAATGTGAGTTTTAAAGCAGTTTTGAACTTTGAAACAACGCAGGTTGCTAACAATCGGCTATATACGGCTATAAGTCATTTGTCAAGAAGGTAAACCGATTACTAGTGTTAGCATTAAAACATTTACTGGGTTAGCATTTAAAAACCCCTGTGAATTCATTTGGGCTCTATGACAACACACTGAACAGAGCTGCGTGTCCCAAAAGCATCACAAACAGATCATTGCACCAGTGTTTTCTACCATCTTCTTTGGTTTATGATGCTGTTGGCAAACGCAGCCCAGTCAATCCTTTCACTCTATGAAATATAATTACTGCCCCCTGCAGGCCTTCAGGTCCATAACACAGGACTCAAATCCTGATGATGTGTTTTCAACTGGTGCTGGTGTCAGCATTCAGATTATATTTAGATTTGTTTGTGAATAACTCTAAATAAACTCTTTTATTTCTGCAGCGAAAGACTTCATCAAACACATGCTGGAGAAAAGCCCACATAAACGCTTCACCACAGATCAAGCGCTCGCTCACCCATGGTGAGAAATCACACTTTATATTTCACTCTAATATTAGAGGAAAACATCAGAGATGAAGTTTGATAGAAAGAAAATGGAGCCAGTTTTTAGGACCATTTAGACCCCCCAAACACACACACGCACACACACACACGTGCACATGCGTGCACACACACACACACACACACACACACGCACACACATGGACACATGCACACACGAGCACACACATACACATACACACACACATGCGCACACACACACACGTGCACGCACACATGCACGCACACACACACATGCACACGCGCACACACATACACACGCGCGCACACATGCACACACACGCACACACATGGACAGACACACATGGACACCCACATACATGCACACACACACACATGCACACGCACACACACACGCGCACACATACACATGGACACACACACGCACACACATACACATGGACAAACACACACACATGCACACACGCGCGCACACACACACATGCACACGCGCACACACATACACACGCGCGCACACATGCACACACACGCACACACATGGACAGACACACATGGACACCCACATACATGCACACACACACACATGCACACGCACACACACACGCGCACACATACACATGGACAAACACACACACATGGACACACACACATGCACACACACACACACATGCATCAATGTATGCATAATAAATACAAATGTTCTGGTGTTTGTGTTCAGGATCATTGGAGACACGGCGCATAATGACAACATTTATCAGTCTGTGTGTGAACAGATGCAGAAGAACTTTGCCAGATCTAAATGGAAGGTGAAAGATGAATGTTAATTTATGAGTGAACTCTATCGCCCCCTGCTGCTCTGTGTGACACTTACATGAGTGTGTGTGTTTGTTTCAGAAAGCCATTAATGCGTCAGTAGTGGTGAGTCACATGCGACGGCTTCAGCTTGCTCACACTGACCCAGCGGTTCCCGAGGTGCCGCCGCTCATCGCGGTTCTGGATGTGTCGTCGCCTGGACCGCCCTCTGACGAGTTCAACACCAACGGAAACCCTTCCTGCAGTCACATGGGCCTGGCGCCTCACAGTGATGTCATCAGGGGGTGTGGCCCGCTCAAGGCCTGTAACAGCGTGCCTATAAACACGCTGGTCGTCACGGAGACGGGACAACATGCATATCACTCAGAGTCCGAGCTGCCCTGCGCCGCTCACGGGTACAGAACCGCTAAAAACTATGTGTGTTTTGACAAAAAATTTTGACGGAAAATTTAATTTATATACTTATCGTTAAAAATGTTATACGATTGGGTAGTCATGTGTAATATATCGTTGGAAAGGTCTCCACGTGTAGAATAAATCCCTCAGAAAATGAAAACCCTCAGAAGCTCATATGTTGAGCACAACAACAGAATTCTCAAGTTTAACTGTTTTGAACTGGACACACTGTCTTAAACACTCTCTTAATCAATGACAATGATCGAATATAATAATAAATTGGAATAATATATTGGCCACTGCTATTCTAAACAGTCTTTCATTTGGCTTGGAATTAGGGACATGTGGTAGGGACATGTGTTAGGGACATGTGTTTAGGGACATGTGGTAGGGACATGTGTTTAGGGACATGTGGTAGGGACATGTGTTAGGGACACGTGGTTAGGGACACGTGGTTAGGGACACGTGTTTAGGGACACGTGGTTAGGGACACGTGGTTAGGGACACGTGTTTAGGGACACGTGGTTAGGGACACGTGGTTAGGGACACGTGTGAGGGACACGTGTGGTTAGGGACATGTGTTTAAGGACACGTGTTTGGGACACGTGTTTAGGGACACATGTGAAGGACATGTGGTTAGGGACATGTGGTTAGGGACATGTGGTTAGGGACACGTGTGAAGGACATGTGGTTAGGGACATGTGTTTAGGGACATGTGTTAGGGACACGTGGTTAGGGACACGTGTTTGGGACACGTGTTTAGGGACACGTGTGAAGGACATGTGTTTAGGGACATGTGTTTAGGGATATGTGTTAGGGACACGTGGTTAGGGACATGTGTTAGGGACACGTGTGAAGGACATGTGTTTAGGGACACGTGTGAAGGACATGTGTTTAGGGACATGTGTTTAGGGACACGTGTGAAGGACATGTGTTTAGGGACATGTGTTTAGGGACATGTGTTTAGGGACACGTGTGAAGGACATGTGTTTAGGGACACGTGGTTAGGGACATGTGTTAGGGACACGTGGTTAGGGACACATGGTTAGGGACATGTGTTAGGGACACGTGGTTAGGGACACGTGGTTAGGGACATGTGTTAGGGACACGTGTTAGGGACACGTGTTTAGGGACACGTGTGAAGGACATGTGTTTAGGGACATGTGTTAGGGACATGTGTTAGGGACACGTGGTTAGGGACACGTGGTTAGGGACATGTGTTAGGGACACGTGTTTGGGACACGTGTTTAGGGACACGTGTGAAGGACACGTGTTTAGGGACATGTGTTTAGGGACATGTGTTAGGGACACGTGGTTAGGGACACGTGGTTAGGGACATGTGTTAGGGACACGTGTTTGGGACACGTGTTTAGGGACATGTGTTTAGGGACATGTGTTTAGGGACATGTGTTTAGGGACATGTGTTAGGGACACGTGGTTAGGGACACGTGGTTAGGGACATGTCTAATTTAGTGCATGTGAACGCTGCATTGATCAGTGCTTGCGACAGGAAGTTCATTGGCTTGTTCTGTGTGTTTCAGATCAGAGAGAATGACACATGGTATAGATGGGCGTGGACGGTCCCTGCAGACTGGAGTCTGCTCTGTGATGTAATCAGCTGACTGTTGATTGACAGCTGTCACTCAATTTAAGTGAGTTATTACACAATCTTTCTTTCTATTAGCTTTGTTTCTGAGACATCAGTCTTGATTGTAATTGAAACACACTTTTATAAAGACTTAAATTCAGATGTTCATCTGGTTAAATGGACAGGTTCAGTGTGTAAATATATGCAGCTTATAGCGATGACCACTTGTTGCTTTGTCACATGTCTGGTTAGATCTCAGTGAATGAATGTCTCTTACTCTGTGTCTCAGATTGTCCTGCTGTTGTTGGATGATGAAGATGTTGTGTGAGTTTCTCTGGGGGTCCCACGACTGAAGGACTCGCTACCTGAATTGAGAGCTGTGCGAGTGCCAACCGCACACACACACACACACACACACACACACACACACACACACACACACACACACACACACACACACACTCTCTCTCCTGTGAATATGTCGTTTGTATGTATTCAGGAGACTGTGAATATAATTTCACTCAGGAATTCAGTCTGATGCAGCGTTGAGACCGTCGGCTGTTTATTTTCATATTTCTGCTGTTCATATTCATGTAGAATATTCATATTTGGGCTTATCTTGGGAAGACTTGGCATGCTGTGATTCACATGTGATGTCGGATCATACTGGATGTGCCACTGTTACACTGTAATACTTTCTTTATTGAAACAAAGACTTGCACTCATTGATATAATCTTGAGATGTTTATATGATATTATATGATATGAATGTAGTCTTATTCAAATAAAAGTGAATTTAGGGGCTTATTAAAGTGTTAAGACACACCTCTGCTGTAACCTACATGACAGTGCTGTTAATCTGTGTAATAAAGGTGTTTATGCACTTCACTGAATGTCCACTGGATGTCACCACAACATCATTTCACTGGACACATTCACTTCATCAGTTTAATTATAGCAATGAATGAAATGCATTATGGGGGATATTGTGGTAAAAGTCACAGTTGTAGATCAGTTTAACATTTCCATGATTATTGTACAGAAGACAACAGAATAGAGAACAACACACTTGACTGTTTTTGAGTTGTTTACGACAAACGCAGCGAGCAGATCAGAATCTTTCAGTGCCTCTACCTTAAAGATATGCTCTATGGAGTTATATTAGTGCCACAATTCTGTTAAAAAACATTTCTGTGAGCGCAAGATGATATTTTGAGCATGCAAAAAGGTATTTTGCACACAGAGTGGGTAATTTAAGAAGAAGAGCAAATTCACATTCAAATAAACTTTATTCAAGCACAAAAAACATTTTCGTTTGCTCAAAATCTATCTTTGCCAGAAGACACATTGCTTTACAAGACTGAGTTCAGGCATGTGCAAAAGAATACGCACTAAAAATATCATCTTGCAAGTGCAGACATTTTATTGTAACAAGTTGCAGAGGCCGATTGACAAATGTGGGCTAGTCCTACACAAGATTCTGTTTTCACTACATATGCACCCTCTGGGGTCCGTATTGGGCTCTATTCTGTTTTCACTACATATGCTCCCTCTGGGGTCCGTATTGGGCTCTATTCTGTCTTCACTACATATGCTCCCTCTGGGGTCCATATTGGGTTCTATTCTGTCTTCACTACATATGCTCCCTCTGGGGTCCATATTGGGTTCTATTCTGTTTTCACTACATATACGCCCTCTGGGGTCCATATTGGGTTCTATTCTGTTTTCACTACATATGCGCCCTCTGGGGTCCATATTGGGTTCTATTCTGTTTTCACTACATATGCTCCCTCTGGGGTCCATATTGGGTTCTATTCTGTTTTCACTACATATGCACCCTTTGGGGTCCGTGATTGGGCTCTATTCTGTTTTCACTACATATGCCCTCTGGGGTCCGTGTTGGGTTCTATTCTGTTTTCACTACATATGCACCCTTTGGGGTCCGTATTGGGCTCTATTCTGTTTTCACTACATATGCATCCTCTGGGGTCCGTATTGGGCTCTATTCTGTTTTCACTACATATGCATCCTCTGGGGTCCGTATTGGGCTCTATTCTGTTTTCACTACATATGCACCCTCTGGGGTCCGTATTGGGCTCTATTCTGTCTTCACTACATATGCACCCTCTGGGGTCCATATTGGGTTCTATTCTGTCTTCACTACATATGCGTCCTCTGGGGTCCATATTGGGTTCTATTCTGTTTTCACTACATATGCGCCCTCTGGGGTCCGTGTTGGGTTCTATTCTGTTTTCACTACATATGCGCCCTCTGGGGTCCGTATTGGGTTCTATTCTGTTTTCACTACATATGCGCCCTCTGGGGTCCGTATTGGGTTCTATTCTGTTTTCACTACATATGCGTCCTCTGGGGTCCGTATTGGGTTCTATTCTGTTTTCACTACATATGCACCTTTGGGGTCCGTATTGGGTTCTATTCTGTTTTCACTACATATGCACCCTTTGGGGTCCGTATTGGGCTCTATTCTGTCTTCACTACATATGCGCCCTCTGGGGTCCATATTGGGTTCTATTCTGTTTTCACTACATATGCTCCCTCTGGGGTCCATATTGGGTTCTATTCTGTTTTCACTACATATGCACCCTTTGGGGTCCGTATTGGGCTCTATTCTGTTTTCACTACATATGCGCCCTCTGGGGTCCGTGTTGGGTTCTATTCTGTTTTCACTACATATGCACCCTTTGGGGTCCATATTGGGTTCTATTCTGTTTTCACTACATATGCGCCCTCTGGGGTCCGTATTGGGTTCTATTCTGTTTTCACTACATATGCGCCCTCTGGGGTCCG
This sequence comes from Xyrauchen texanus, assembly GCF_025860055.1. Classification (NCBI taxonomy): domain Eukaryota; kingdom Metazoa; phylum Chordata; class Actinopteri; order Cypriniformes; family Catostomidae; genus Xyrauchen; species Xyrauchen texanus. Next base: position 370,957 of record NC_068323.1, on the reverse strand, counting down.
TATTGGGTTCTATTCTGTTTTCACTACATATGCACCCTCTGGGGTCCGTATTGGGCTCTATTCTGTCTTCACTACATATGCACCCTCTGGGGTCCATATTGGGTTCTATTCTGTCTTCACTACATATGCGTCCTCTGGGGTCCATATTGGGTTCTATTCTGTTTTCACTACATATGCGCCCTCTGGGGTCCGTGTTGGGTTCTATTCTGTTTTCACTACATATGCGCCCTCTGGGGTCCGTATTGGGTTCTATTCTGTTTTCACTACATATGCGCCCTCTGGGGTCCGTATTGGGTTCTATTCTGTTTTCACTACATATGCGCCCTCTGGGGTCCGTATTGGGTTCTATTCTGTTTTCACTACATATGCGTCCTCTGGGGTCCGTATTGGGTTCTATTCTGTTTTCACTACATATGCGCCCTCTGGGGTCCGTATTGGGCTCTATTCTGTTTTCACTACATATGCTCCCTCTGGAGTCCGTATCGGGTTCTATTCTGTTTTCACTACATATGCACCCTTTGGGGTCCGTATTGGGCTCTATTCTGTTTTCACTACATATGCGCCCTTTGGGGTCCGTATTGGGTTCTATTCTGTCTTCACTACATATGCGCCTTCTGGGGTCCATATTGGGCTCTATTCTGTTTTCACTACATATACTCCCTCTGGGGTCCATATTGGGTTCTATTCTGTTTTCACTACATATACTCCCTCTGGGGTCCATATTGGGTTCTATTCTGTTTTCACTACATATGCACCCTCTGGGGTCCGTGTTGGGTTCTATTCTGTTTTCACTACATATGCTCCCTCTGGGGTCCATATTGGGTTCTATTCTGTTTTCACTACATATGCACCCTCTGGGGTCCGTATTGGGCTCTATTCTGTTTTCACTACATATGCTCCCTCTGGGGTCCGTATTGGGCTCTATTCTGTTTTCACTACATATGCTCCCTCTGGGGTCCGTATTGGGCTCTATTCTGTCTTCACTACATATGCTCCCTCTGGGGTCCATATTGGGTTCTATTCTGTCTTCACTACATATGCTCCCTCTGGGGTCCATATTGGGTTCTATTCTGTTTTCACTACATATGCGCCCTCTGGGGTCCATATTGGGTTCTATTCTGTTTTCACTACATATGCGCCCTCTGGGGTCCATATTGGGTTCTATTCTGTTTTCACTACATATGCTCCCTCTGGGGTCCATATTGGGTTCTATTCTGTTTTCACTACATATGCACCCTTTGGGGTCCGTATTGGGCTCTATTCTGTTTTCACTACATATGCGCCCTCTGGGGTCCGTGTTGGGTTCTATTCTGTTTTCACTACATATGCACCCTTTGGGGTCCATATTGGGTTCTATTCTGTTTTCACTACATATGCGCCCTCTGGGGTCCGTATTGGGTTCTATTCTGTTTTCACTACATATGCGCCCTCTGGGGTCCGTGTTGGGTTCTATTCTGTTTTCACTACATATGCACCCTCTGGGGTCCGTGTTGGGCTCTATTCTGTCTTCACTACATATGCACCCTCTGGGGTCCATATTGGGTTCTATTCTGTCTTCACTACATATGCGCCCTCTGGGGTCCATATTGGGTTCTATTCTGTTTTCACTACATATGCGCCCTCTGGGGTCCGTGTTGGGTTCTATTCTGTTTTCACTACATATGCGCCCTCTGGGGTCCGTATTGGGTTCTATTCTGTTTTCACTACATATGCGCCCTCTGGGGTCCGTGATTGGGTTCTATTCTGTTTTCACTACATATGCGTCCTCTGGGGTCCGTATTGGGTTCTATTCTGTTTTCACTACATATGCACCTTTGGGGTCCGTATTGGGTTCTATTCTGTTTTCACTACATATGCACCCTTTGGGGTCCGTATTGGGCTCTATTCTGTCTTCACTACATATGCGCCCTCTGGGGTCCATATTGGGTTCTATTCTGTTTTCACTACATATGCTCCCTCTGGGGTCCATATTGGGTTCTATTCTGTTTTCACTACATATGCACCCTTTGGGGTCCGTATTGGGCTCTATTCTGTTTTCACTACATATGCGCCCTCTGGGGTCCGTGTTGGGTTCTATTCTGTTTTCACTACATATGCACCCTTTGGGGTCCATATTGGGTTCTATTCTGTTTTCACTACATATGCGCCCTCTGGGGTCCGTATTGGGTTCTATTCTGTTTTCACTACATATGCGCCCTCTGGGGTCCGTATTGGGTTCTATTCTGTTTTCACTACATATGCACCCTCTGGGGTCCGTATTGGGCTCTATTCTGTCTTCACTACATATGCACCCTCTGGGGTCCATATTGGGTTCTATTCTGTCTTCACTACATATGCGTCCTCTGGGGTCCATATTGGGTTCTATTCTGTTTTCACTACATATGCCCTCTGGGGTCCGTGTTGGGTTCTATTCTGTTTTCACTACATATGCGCCCTCTGGGGTCCGTGATTGGGTTCTATTCTGTTTTCACTACATATGCGCCCTCTGGGGTCCGTGTTGGGTTCTATTCTGTTTTCACTACATATGCGCCCTCTGGGGTCCGTATTGGGTTCTATTCTGTTTTCACTACATATGCGCCCTCTGGGGTCCGTATTGGGTTCTATTCTGTTTTCACTACATATGCGCCCTCTGGGGTCCGTATTGGGCTCTATTCTGTTTTCACTACATATGCTCCCTCTGGAGTCCGTGATCGGGTTCTATTCTGTTTTCACTACATATGCACCCTTTGGGGTCCGTATTGGGCTCTATTCTGTTTTCACTACATATGCCCTTTGGGGTCCGTATTGGGTTCTATTCTGTCTTCACTACATATGCGCCTTCTGGGGTCCATATTGGGCTCTATTCTGTTTTCACTACATATACTCCCTCTGGGGTCCATATTGGGTTCTATTCTGTTTTCACTACATATACTCCCTCTGGGGTCCATATTGGGTTCTATTCTGTTTTCACTACATATGCACCCTCTGGGGTCCGTGTTGGGTTCTATTCTGTTTTCACTACATATGCTCCCTCTGGGGTCCATATTGGGTTCTATTCTGTTTTCACTACATATGCACCCTCTGGGGTCCGTATTGGGCTCTATTCTGTTTTCACTACATATGCTCCCTCTGGGGTCCGTATTGGGCTCTATTCTGTTTTCACTACATATGCACCCTCTGGGGTCCATATTGGGTTCTATTCTGTTTTCACTACATATGCACCCTCTGGGGTCCGTATTGGGCTCTATTCTGTTTTCACTACATATGCTCCCTCTGGGGTCCGTGTTGGGCTCTATTCTGTTTTCACTACATATGCTCCCTCTGGGGTCCGTGTTGGGCTCTATTCTGTTTTCACTACATATGCTCCCTCTGGGGTCCATATTGGGTTCTATTCTGTTTTCACTACATATGCACCCTCTGGGGTCCGTATTGGGCTCTATTCTGTTTTCACTACATATGCTCCCTCTGGGGTCCGTATTGGGCTCTATTCTGTTTTCACTACATATGCTCCCTCTGGGGTCCATATTGGGTTCTATTCTGTTTTCACTACATATGCACCCTCTGGGGTCCGTATTGGGCTCTATTCTGTTTTCACTACATATGCACCCTTTGGGGTCCATATTGGGCTCTATTCTGTTTTCACTACATATGCGCCCTCTGGGGTCCGTATTGGGTTCTATTCTGTTTTCACTACATATGCACCCTTTGGGGTCCATATTGGGCTCTATTCTGTCTTCACTACATATGCGCCCTCTGGGGTCCGTATTGGGTTCTATTCTGTTTTCACTACATATGCACCCTTTGGGGTCCATATTGGGCTCTATTCTGTTTTCACTACATATGCACCCTTTGGGGTCCGTGTTGGGTTCTATTCTGTTTTCACTACATATGCACCCTCTGGGGTCCGTGTTGGGTTCTATTCTGTTTTCACTACATATGCACCCTCTGGGGTCCATATTGGGTTCTATTCTGTCTTCACTACATATGCGCCCTCTGGGGTCCGTATTGGGTTCTATTCTGTCTTCACTACATATGCGCCCTCTGGGGTCCGTGTTGGGTTCTATTCTGTTTTCACTACATATGCACCCTCTGGGGTCCATATTGGGCTCTATTCTGTCTTCACTACATATACTCCCTCTGGGGTCCATATTGGGTTCTATTCTGTTTTCACTACATATGCGCCCTTTGGGGTCCGTATTGGGTTCTATTCTGTTTTCACTACATATGCTCCCTCTGGAGTCCGTATCGGGTTCTATTCTGTTTTCACTACATATGCACCCTCTGGGGTCCATATTGGGCTCTATTCTGTTTTCACTACATATGCGCCCTTTGGGGTCCGTATTGGGTTCTATTCTGTCTTCACTACATATACTCCCTCTGGGGTCCATATTGGGTTCTATTCTGTTTTCACTACATATACTCCCTCTGGGGTCCATATTGGGTTCTATTCTGTTTTCACTACATATGCTCCCTCTGGAGTCCGTATCGGGTTCTATTCTGTTTTCACTACATATGCACCCTTTGGGGTCCGTATTGGGCTCTATTCTGTTTTCACTACATATGCGCCCTTTGGGGTCCGTATTGGGTTCTATTCTGTCTTCACTACATATACTCCCTCTGGGGTCCATATTGGGCTCTATTCTGTTTTCACTACATATGCACCCTCTGGGGTCCGTATTGGGTTCTATTCTGTCTTCACTACATATGCGCCCTCTGGGGTCCGTGTTGGGTTCTATTCTGTTTTCACTACATATGCACCCTCTGGGGTCCATATTGGGTTCTATTCTGTCTTCACTACATATGCGCCCTCTGGGGTCCGTATTGGGTTCTATTCTGTCTTCACTACATATGCGCCCTCTGGGGTCCGTGTTGGGTTCTATTCTGTTTTCACTACATATGCACCCTCTGGGGTCCATATTGGGCTCTATTCTGTCTTCACTACATATACTCCCTCTGGGGTCCATATTGGGTTCTATTCTGTTTTCACTACATATGCTCCCTCTGGGGTCCATATTGGGTTCTATTCTGTTTTCACTACATATGCTCCCTCTGGGGTCCATATTGGGTTCTATTCTGTTTTCACTACATATGCTCCCTCTGGGGTCCGTATTGGGCTCTATTCTGTTTTCACTACATATGCTCCCTCTGGGGTCCATATTGGGTTCTATTCTGTCTTCACTACATATGCACCCTTTGGGGTCCATATTGGGTTCTATTCTGTCTTCACTACATATGCACCCTTTGGGGTCCATATTGGGCTCTATTCTGTTTTCACTACATATGCACCCTTTGGGGTCCATATTGGGCTCTATTCTGTTTTCACTACATATGCACCCTTTGGGGTCCGTATTGGGCTCTATTCTGTTTTCACTACATATGCGCCCTCTGGGGTCCGTATTGGGTTCTATTCTGTTTTCACTACATATGCTCCCTCTGGGGTCCATATTGGGTTCTATTCTGTCTTCACTACATATGCACCCTTTGGGGTCCATATTGGGTTCTATTCTGTCTTCACTACATATGCACCTTTGGGGTCCGTATTGGGCTCTATTCTGTTTTCACTACATATGCGCCCTCTGGGGTCCGTATTGGGTTCTATTCTGTTTTCACTACATATGCGTCCTCTGGGGTCCATATTGGGTTCTATTCTGTCTTCACTACATATGCACCCTTTGGGGTCCATATTGGGCTCTATTCTGTTTTCACTACATATGCACCCTTTGGGGTCCGTATTGGGCTCTATTCTGTTTTCACTACATATGCGCCCTCTGGGGTCCGTATTGGGTTCTATTCTGTTTTCACTACATATGCTCCCTCTGGGGTCCGTATCGGGTTCTATTCTGTTTTCACTACATATGCACCCTCTGGGGTCCGTATTGGGCTCTATTCTGTTTTCACTACATATGCTCCCTCTGGGGTCCGTATCGGGTTCTATTCTGTTTTCACTACATATGCACCCTCTGGGGTCCGTATTGGGCTCTATTCTGTTTTCACTACATATGCATCCTCTGGGGTCCGTATTGGGCTCTATTCTGTTTTCACTACATATGCACCCTTTGGGGTCCGTATTGGGTTCTATTCTGTTTTCACTACATATGCTCCCTCTGGGGTCCGTATTGGGTTCTATTCTGTCTTCACTACATATGCACCCTTTGGGGTCCGTATTGGGTTCTATTCTGTCTTCACTACATATGCACCCTTTGGGGTCCGTATTGGGTTCTATTCTGTTTTCACTACATATGCTCCCTCTGGGGTCCGTATTGGGTTCTATTCTGTCTTCACTACATATGCACCCTTTGGGGTCCGTATCGGGTTCTATTCTGTTTTCACTACATATGCACCCTTTGGGGTCCGTATTGGGTTCTATTCTGTTTTCACTACATATGCTCCCTCTGGGGTCCGTATCGGGTTCTATTCTGTTTTCACTACATATGCACCCTTTGGGGTCCATATTGGGCTCTATTCTGTTTTCACTACATATGCACCCTTTGGGGTCCATATTGGGCTCTATTCTGTTTTCACTACATATGCACCCTTTGGGGTCCGTATTGGGCTCTATTCTGTTTTCACTACATATGCGCCTTCTGGGGTCCGTATTGGGCTCTATTCTGTTTTCACTACATATGCACCCTCTGGGGTCCGTGTTGGGTTCTATTCTGTTTTCACTACATATGCACCCTCTGGGGTCCATATTGGGCTCTATTCTGTTTTCACTACATATGCACCCTCTGGGGTCCGTATCGGGTTCTATTCTGTTTTCACTACATATGCACCCTCTGGGGTCCATGTTGGGTTCTATTCTGTTTTCACTACATATGCACCCTCTGGGGTCCGTGTCGGGTTCTATTCTGTTTTCACTACATATGCACCCTCTGGGGTCCATGTTGGGTTCTATTCTGTTTTCACTACATATGCTCCCTCTGGGGTCCATTTTGGGTTCTATTCTGTTTTCACTACATATGCGCCCTCTGGGGTCCGTGTCGGGTTCTATTCTGTTTTCACTACATATGCGCCCTCTGGGGTCCATGTTGGGTTCTATTCTGTTTTCACTACATATGCGCCCTCTGGGGTCCGTGTCGGGTTCTATTCTGTTTTCACTACATATGCACCCTCTGGGGTCCATGTTGGGTTCTATTCTGTTTTCACTACATATGCACTCTCTGGGGTCCGTGTCGGGTTCTATTCTGTTTTCACTACATATGTGCCCTCTGGGGTCCGTATTGGGTTCTATTCTGTTTTCACTACATATGCACTCTCTGGGGTCCGTGTCGGGTTCTATTCTGTTTTCACTACATATGCACCCTCTGGGGTCCGTGTCGGGTTCTATTCTGTTTTCACTACATATGCGCCCTCTGGGGTCCGTGTCGGGTTCTATTCTGTTTTCAGTACATATGCACCCTCTGGGGTCCGTGTCGGGTTCTATTCTGTTTTCACTACATATGCGCCCTCTGGGGTCCATATTGGGCTCTATTCTGTTTTCACTACATATGCGCCCTCTGGGGTCCGTATTGGGCTCTATTCTGTTTTCACTACATATGCACCTTTGGGGTCCATATTGGGCTCTATTCTGTCTTCACTACATAAGCGCCCTCTGGGGTCCGTATTGGGCTCTATTCTGTTTTCACTACATATGCACCTTTGGGGTCCATATTGGGCTCTATTCTGTTTTCACTACATATGCACCTTTGGGGTCCATATTGGGCTCTATTCTGTTTTCACTACATATGCACCTTTGGGGTCCATATTGGGCTCTATTCTGTTTTCACTACATATGCACCCTTTGGGGTCCATATTGGGCTCTATTCTGTTTTCACTACATATGCACCCTTTGGGGTCCGTATTGGGCTCTATTCTGTTTTCACTACATATGCGCCCTCTGGGGTCCGTATTGGGCTCTATTCTGTTTTCACTACATATGCTCCCTCTGGGGTCCGTATTGGGCTCTATTCTGTCTTCACTACATATGCACCCTTTGGGGTCCGTATTGGGCTCTATTCTGTTTTCACTACATATGCGCCCTCTGGGGTCCGTATTGGGCTCTATTCTGTTTTCACTACATATGCGCCCTCTGGGGTCCGTATTGGGTTCTATTCTGTTTTCACTACATATGCTCCCTCTGGGGTCCGTATTGGGTTCTATTCTGTTTTCACTACATATGCTCCCTGTGGGGTCCATATTGGGTTCTATTCTGTTTTCACTACATATGCTCCCTCTGGGGTCCATATTGGGTTCTATTCTGTTTTCACTACATATGCTCCCTCTGGGGTCCATATTGGGTTCTATTCTGTTTTCACTACATATGCTCCCTCTGGGGTCCATATTGGGCTCTATTCTGTTTTCACTACATATGCGCCCTCTGGGGTCCGTGTCGGGTTCTATTCTGTTTTCACTACATATGCGCCCTCTGGGGTCCATATTGGGCTCTATTCTGTTTTCACTACATATGCGCCCTCTGGGGTCCGTATTGGGCTCTATTCTGTTTTCACTACATATGCTCCCTCTGGGGTCCATATTGGGCTCTATTCTGTTTTCACTACATATGCGCCCTCTGGGGTCCGTATTGGGCTCTATTCTGTTTTCACTACATATGCACCTTTGGGGTCCATATTGGGCTCTATTCTGTCTTCACTACATATGCGCCCTCTGGGGTCCGTATTGGGTTCTATTCTGTTTTCACTACATATGCTCCCTCTGGGGTCCGTATTGGGCTCTATTCTGTTTTCACTACATATGCACCTTTGGGGTCTATATTGGGTTCTATTCTGTCTTCACTACATATGCACCTTTGGGGTCTATATTGGGTTCTATTCTGTCTTCACTACATATGCTCCCTCTGGGGTCCATATTGGGCTCTATTCTGTTTTCACTACATATGCGCCCTCTGGGGTCCGTATTGGGCTCTATTCTGTTTTCACTACATATGCACCTTTGGGGTCTATATTGGGTTCTATTCTGTCTTCACTACATATGCGCCCTCTGGGGTCCGTATTGGGCTCTATTCTGTTTTCACTACATATGCACCTTTGGGGTCCATATTGGACTCTATTCTGTTTTCACTACATATGCGCCCTCTGGGGTCCGTATTGGGTTCTATTCTGTTTTCACTACATATGCTCCCTCTGGGGTCCATATTGGGTTCTATTCTGTCTTCACTACATATGCACCCTTTGGGGTCCATATTGGGTTCTATTCTGTCTTCACTACATATACTCCCTCTGGGGTCCATATTGGGCTCTATTCTGTTTTCACTACATATGCACCCTTTGGGGTCCATATTGGGCTCTATTCTGTTTTCACTACATATGCACCCTTTGGGGTCCGTATTGGGCTCTATTCTGTTTTCACTACATATGCGCCCTCTGGGGTCCGTATTGGGTTCTATTCTGTTTTCACTACATATGCTCCCTCTGGGGTCCGTATTGGGTTCTATTCTGTTTTCACTACATATGCTCCCTCTGGGGTCTGTATTGGGCTCTATTCTGTTTTCACTACATATGCACCCTTTGGGGTCCGTATTGGGCTCTATTCTGTTTTCACTACATATGCACCCTTTGGGGTCCATATTGGGTTCTATTCTGTCTTCACTACATATGCGCCCTCTGGGGTCCGTATTGGGCTCTATTCTGTTTTCACTACATATACTCCCTCTGGGGTCCATATTGGGTTCTATTCTGTCTTCACTACATATACTCCCTCTGGGGTCCGTATTGGGTTCTATTCTGTTTTCACTACATATACTCCCTCTGGGGTCCGTATTGGGTTCTATTCTGTTTTCACTACATATGCACCCTTTGGGGTCCGTATTGGGTTCTATTCTGTTTTCACTACATATGCACCCTCTGGGGTCCGTATTGGGTTCTGTTCTGTTTTCACTACATATGCACCCTTTGGGGTCTATATTCTATAATATTCTCTGTATCTGCTCGTAAATTATGGAATAATCTTCCCCTTTATATTCATTCAGCCCCGTCTATAGAGATTTTTAAATCTCATCTGAAAACACATCTTTATACTTAATCCTTAGTATTGGAGATACCTGCACAGATATTGATTTCATCTTGTATATGCAGCTTTTTAGTTTGCAATGCTTTAAAAAGTATTGTGTATGTTTGTTGATGGTGTTTGTTGATTTACTATTTTTACATTTCTAAAACGTGAAGCACTTTGGTCAAGTCTGTTTTCTTAATGTGCTATAATTGAGTTTCATATCACAAGTGAAGTACAAACTTCTAGTGCGCGGCTGCTGTATGTGACGCAGACTCCAATTCCCAGCATGCCTCAAGCGCGTAACGCCCCGCCCACCGCGCGTCCTCGTGACAGGCGTCAGAGGAAAGTTCAAGTGCAATATATTGAAATATAGAAGTGCTCCGCTCTAGCGAAGTCTAGAGAACACAACAGAGTAAACATTACTTCCGAAGACAAAATGGAGGAGAAACTGATTATTGCCGTGGCGGGTTTTCCCGTAATATTTGATCTGTCCCTGTTTGCTTACAGGGATATAAATAAAATAAAAAAACGATGAGTGGACAAAGGTGTCTGAAATTGTTGGTGTGCCAGGTGAGTTGAAGTGGATATTATGGTTTATATAATATTATATAATAATATATTAAAATATTTAATGAGGATATACGCTACTTGTCATATGTCGTCAAAAAGACACCGGTCGACATGTCTGTATGTTTTAACACCAGCATTCTCAACGAACGTTGCCGCCTATTTCAAATACGTCAGAGCGTCAACGAATTTTCGATAGCGTCGTTGGCAGGGCAGCCAGAGCGAATTTTGTCGCTCGCGCCGCCTCTGTTCTGAACGCACGGTAACGGACGAACAGCAGCAGCCGCGAAAAACTCCCGAATCTGAGTAAATCACAACCGAAGCGACGACACCCGGATCATCAGCCGCTGCGCTGCCCCTGACCGATGAACGGCGCTCATCAGCGGGGAAAAACTCGCCAAACAGCCGCTTAACAGAACCAGCGACCCGGTTCGGCCTCCGGTCCGCCGCCAGAGTGTGTTTGTTTATCGAGCAGAACTCCACACATACTGGATCTTCTGTTTGTTATTGGTCTGGATAAAGGGAGGCTGTTGTGTGTGTGTGTGTGTGTGTGTGTGTGTGTGTGTGTGTGTGTGTGTGTGTATGATGTGTGTGTGTGTATGCTGATGCATGACACACACACACACACACACACACGTATTGATACACACATTGATACATACACACACACACACACACACACACATTGATACATACACAAGCACACACATTGATACACACATTGATATTGACAACACACATTGATATTGACACACACACACAGTGTGGTTGTAGTGTTGGTTCGGTCCAGTTTGCAGTCCTCTGGGCCTCTTGATCAACATTTAACCCGGTTTTGTGTAGTTGGACCTGTAGTTTGAATGGATATGTGACACAAACACACCGTCTGGACCGGTCCAGGTTCTGGTGTTGGATCAGGATGGAGAACCCTCAGAAATCAGGTCCACTGGTGAGAGATCTGACTCGAACCTTCAGCCACTACAACAAACACAACATCTTCCTGAAGAAGAACCTGAAAGAGACCATCATCTTCTTCCGAGAGATCCGTCAGAACCACAGCAACACCTGCACCAGCACACCTGGACCCGAGACAGGTGAGACCCGGTTCTGACCCGGTAATACCCAACAGTGAGATGTTCTGATTGAAGAGAAGTGCTTCAAGACATGTTGTGTTCACTTCTTAGAGTGTGTGTTTCATTACATGGTGTGTGTTGTGTTACTTTCTATATGTTGTGTAGTTGTTTCAGAGTGATTTCTGATCAGTGTTTGTGTTGTGTACATCTGATGGAGTGTGTTGTTGTTTTGTGTTTTGACTGTTTGAGTGTTGTGTTTTTATGACGTGTGTGTGTAGGTTGTATAGTTGTTGGGGCAGATTCCTGATCAAAGTGTTTGTGGTTTTTGTTTGGGGGTGTGTGAGGTGCGTTGTGGTTTTTGTTTGGGGGGTGTGTGAGGTGCGTTGTGGTGTTTGTTTGGGGGGGTGTGGTGCGTTGTGGTGTTTGTTTGGGGTGTGTGAGGTGCGTTGTGGTTTTTGTTTGGGGGGTGTGTGAGGGGCGTTGTGGTGTTTGTTTGGGGTGTGTGAGGTGCGTTGTGGTTTTTGTTTGGGGGGTGTGTGAGGGGCGTTGTGGTTTTTGTTTGGGGGTGTGTGAGGGCGTTGTGGTGTTTGTTTGGGGTGTGTGAGGTGCGTTGTGGTTTTTGTTTGGGGGTGTGTGAGGGCGTTGTGGTGTTTGTTTGGGGGTGTGTGAGGGCGTTGTGGTGTTTGTTTGGGGTGTGTGAGGTGCGTTGTGGTTTTGTTTGGGGGTGTGTGAGGGCGTTGTGGTGTTTGTTTGGGGTGTGTGAGGTGCGTTGTGGTTTTTGTTTGGGGGTGTGTGAGGGCGTTGTGGTGTTTGTTTGGGGGGTGTGTGAGGTGCGTTATGGCATTTGTTTGGGGGTGTGTGTGGTGCGTTGTGGTTTTTGTTTGGGGGTGTGAGGTGCATTGTGGCTTTTGTTTGGGGGTGTGTGTGGTGCGTTGTGGTGTTTGTTTGGGGTGTGTGTGGTGCATTATTGTGTTTGTTTGGGGTGTGTGTGGTGCGTTGTGGTGTTTGATTGAGGGGTGTGCGAGGTACGTTGTGGCGTTTGTTTGGGGGTGTGTGAGTGCGTTGTGGCGTTTGTTTGGGGGGTGTGAGGTACGTTAGGCGTTTGGGGGTGTGAGGTGCGTTGTGGTGTTTGTTTGGGGGTGTGTGTGGTGCATTGTGGTGTTTGTTTGGGGTGTGTGCAGGTATGTTGTGGCATTTGTTTGGGGGTGTGTGTGGTGCGTTGTGGTTTTTGTTTGGGGGGTGTGAGGTGCATTGTGGCTTTTGTTTGGGGGTGTGAGGTGCGTTGTGGTTTTTGTTTGGGGGTGTGTGAGGCGTTGTGGTGTTTGTTTGGGGTGTGTGAGGTGCGTTGTGGTTTTGTTTGGGGGTGTGTGAGGGCGTTGTGGTGTTTGTTTGGGGGTGTGTGTGAGGTGCGTTGTGGCATTTGTTTGGGGGTGTGTGTGGTGCGTTGTGGTTTTTGTTTGGGGGTGTGAGGTGCATTGTGGCTTTTGTTTGGGGGTGTGTGTGGTGCGTTGTGGTGTTTGTTTGGGGTGTGTGTGGTGCATTATTGTGTTTGTTTGGGGTGTGTGTGGTGCGTTGTGGTGTTTGATTGAGGGGTGTGCGAGGTACGTTGTGGCGTTTGTTTGGGGGGTGTGTGAGGTGCGTTGTGGCGTTTGTTTGGGGTGTGTGTGAGGTACGTTGTGGCGTTTGGGGGGGTGTGAGGTGCGTTGTGGTGTTTGTTTGGGGGGTGTGTGTGGTGCATTGTGGTGTTTGTTTGGGGTGTGTGCGAGGTATGTTGTGGCATTTGTTTGGGGGGTGTGTGTGATTTGTTTGGGGGTGTGTGTAGTGCGTTGTGGTTTTTGTTTGGGGGGTGTGAGGTGCATTGTGGCTTTTGTTTGGGGTGTGTGTGGTGCGTTGTGGTTTTTGTTTGGGGGTGTGTGAGGTGCGTTGTGGAGTTTGTTTGGGGTGTGTGTGGTGCGTTGTGGTGTTTGTTTGGGGTGTGTGTGGTGCGTTGTGGTGTTTGTTTGGGGTGTGTGTGTGTGTGGGGTTTGTTTGGGGGGGGTGTGAAGTGCGTTGTGGTGTTTGTTTGGGGGGTGTGAGGTGCGTTGTGGTGTTTGTTTGGGGAGTGTGTGTGGTGCGTTGTGGTGTTTGTTTGGGGGGTGTGTGGTACATTGTGGTGTTTGTTTGGGGGTGTGAGGTGCGTTGTGGTGTTTGTTTGGGGGTGGTGCATTGTGGTGTTTGGGGGGTGTGGTGCGTTATGGTGTTTGTTTGGGGGGTGTGGTGCGTTATGGTGTTTGTTTGGGGGGTGTGGTGCGTTGTGGTGTTTGTTTGGGGGTGGTGCATTGTGGTATTTGTTTGGGGGGTGTGGTGCGTTATGGTGTTTGTTTGGGGGGTGTGTGTAGTGCGTTATGGTGTTTGTTTGGGGGTGTGTGTAGTGCGTTGTGGTGTTTGGGGGTGTGGTGCGTTATGGTGTTTGGGGGGTGTGGTGCGTTATGGTGTTTGTTTGGGGGGTGTGGTGCGTTATGGTGTTTGTTTGGGGGGTGTGGTGCGTTGTGGTGTTTGGGGGTGTGGTGCGTTATGGTGTTTGTTTGGGGGGTGGTGCGTTATGGTGTTTGTTTGGGGGTGGTGCATTGTGGTGTTTGTTTGGGGGGTGTGGTGCGTTGTGGTGTTTGTTTGGGGGTGGTGCATTGTGGTATTTGTTTGGGGGTGTGTAGTGCGTTATGGTGTTTGTTTGGGGGGTGTGTGTGGTGCGTTGTGGTGTTTGTTTGGGGGGGGTGTGGTGCGTTGTGGTGTTTGGGGGGTGTGGTGCGTTATGGTGTTTGTTTGGTGTGTGTGTGTGGTGCGTTGTGGTGTTTGTTTGGTGGGGTGTGAGGTGCGTTGTGGTATTTGTTTGGGGGGGTGTGGTGCGTTATGGTGTTTGTTTGGGGGGGTGTGTGTGGTGCGTTGTGGTGTTTGTTTGGGGTGTGTGAGGTGTGTTGTGGTGTTTGTTTGGGGGTGTGTGAGGTGCGTTGTGGTTTTTGTTTGGGGGTGTGTGTTGTCACAAGTCTGTTTCTTTGTGTTACTTTGAGTGTTGTGTTTTTATGATGTATTGAGTGATTTTGTGTGGTTTTGATTGTGAGTGTGTGTTTGATGTGTGCTTGTGACAGACCGATATATCGGCCGATAACTATTTCCGCTTGTCTGCTAAACAGATGTGTTATGAATGAAGATGTGTTTGTTTCATTTGAGAAAGTTTGTGTCATCTGATTTGATGTGTATATCAGTCACACACAAGTGTGTATGTTGAGTTTCTTTTTTTTTTAAGATTTTTTTTTCTCGCCAATTTAGACGCCCAATTCCCAATGTGCTGTAGGTCCTCATGGTGGCGCGGTTACTCGCCTCAATCCGGGTGGTGGAGGGCAAGTGTCAGTTGCCTCCGCTTCTGAGACCGCCAAACGGCGCATCTGATCACGTGACTCATTGTGAATGACACCGCGGAGACTCACAGCATGTGGAGGCTCATGCTACTCTCCTCGATCCACACACAACTCACCACACGCCCCATTGAGAGAACCACTAATCACCACCACGAGGAGGTTACCCCATGTGACTCTACCCTCCCTAGCAACCGGCCCAATTTAGTTGCTAAGGAGACCTGGCTGGAGTCACTCAACACACCCTGGATTCAAACTCGCGACTCCAGGTGTGATAGTGTCAATACTCACTGAGATACACAGACCCTTAATGTAGTTGTTTGTTAGAGGATTAGTTTGTGTCGTGTAGTTGTTTGTGTTGTGTAGTTGTGGTTGATCAGTTTGTGTTGTGTGTGTTGTGTAGTTGTTTGTGTTGTGTAGTTGTGATTTGTGCTGTATTAACAGCAGAATGGTCTCATACAGGATTAGCAGGATTAAGCGGTTCACAGTCTGTGGACAGAGTCTCATTCAGTGCAAGTGAAACTGCCGCACAATGAGTTTAATTAGCGCACACACACACACAGCGTTTGAGGGATTCTGCTGATGTGTTCAGTGTGATGACACACGCGTGTGTAGATGTGGTGTTTCCTGTAATGGAGGAGTGTTCATGTAATCTGTGCGCTCAATAAATAATTCATGACAGAAATTAAAGGGAGGAGGAAATAAACGATCATAAGAACTCAGTTTCCATCTGTGAACATTTTCACAAACACATTCAGATTCCATATTCATATTTCATTCATCTTTATGATCTGATTAAAGGAATATTCCGGGTTAATCTCAGTCGACAACATTTGTGTCATAATGTTGATCACCACAACAATTAATTTGACCCGTTTCTCCTTTTCTTTAATGTGTTCCAGTGAGACACTTCCAATGGAAGTCAATGGGGTTTAATCTGTACACATTCAAATACTGTTTCACAAGTATAAACAATATGTGTGTTAACGACACGATCACTAACCGTCTCTGGAACGGTCTCTTTCACAACTTCGTTGCTATGACAACGTAACGCCGTAAACGTTTAAACGGCCGTAAAAGCAACGATTTAAACAGGCTAAAATAATACACAAGTTTTAACAGAAAAATTTGTATAAAATTATAAGCTTCATATTTCTGCATTTAAACCCTCCAAAAAGTGCCCCCATTCAATTCAACATATTGAACCTGGAATGGAGAAATGTGACTATCGGTGTCTCCTTCATAACAGATACTGGCCTAAAGCTTAATTACGCTTTATTTGCGTGTCAGATCCGCCTGAAACTCCTCACTGTGCAGTGGATAAAACCCTTCCTGAAGACTGCTGCGCCCCGCAGATATCTGTAACGCACGCGCAGCGGATAAAACCCTTCCTGAAGACTGCTGCGCCCCGCAGATATCTGTAACGCACGCGCAGCGGATAAAACCCTTCCTGAAGACTGCTGCGCCCCGCAGATATCTGTAACGCACGCGCAGCGGATAAAACCCTTCCTGAAGACTGCTGCGCCCGCAGATATCTGTAACGCACGCCGCAGCGGATAAAACCCTTCCTGAAGACTGCTGCGCCCGCAGATATCTGTAACGCACGCGCAGCGGATAAAACCCTTCCTGAAGACTGCTGCGCCCGCAGATATCTGTAACGCACGCGCAGCGGATAAAACCCTTCCTGAAGACTGCTGCGCCCGCAGATATCTGTAACGCACGCGCAGCGGATAAAACCCTTCCTGAAGACTGCTGCGCCCGCAGATATCTGTAACGCACGCGCAGCGGATAAAACCCTTCCTGAAGACTGCTGCGCCCGCAGATATCTGTAACGCACGCAGCAGCGGATAAAACCCTTCCTGAAGACTGCTGCGCCCGCAGATATCTGTAACGCACGCGCAGCGGATAAAACCCTTCCTGAAGACTGCTGCGCCCGCAGATATCTGTAACGCACGCCGCAGTGGATAAAACCCTTCCTGAAGACTGCTGCGCCCGCAGATATCTGTAACGCACGCCGCAGCGGATAAAACCCTTCCTGAAGACTGCTGCGCCCGCGAGATATCTGTAACGCACGCACAGCGGATAAAACCCTTCCTGAAGACTGCTGCGCCCGCAGATATCTGTAACGCACGCCGCAGCGGATAAAACCCTTCCTGAAGACTGCTGCGCCCGCAGATATCTGTAACGCACGCGCAGCGGATAAAACCCTTCCTGAAGACTGCTGCGCCCCGCAGATATCTGTAACGCACGCACAGCGGATAAAACCCTTCCTGAAGACTGCTGCGCCCCGCAGATATCTGTAACGCACGCGCAGCGGATAAAACCCTTCCTGAAGACTGCTGCGCCCCGCAGATATCTGTAACGCACGCACAGCGGATAAAACCCTTCCTGAAGACTGCTGCGCCCCGCAGATATCTGTAACACATGCGCGGTGATGAACATGAGATTATGATATCATGAATTATATGATGAGCTCAGATGAAAATGCCCTGCACCACTCACTCTCACGGTCTTGTGACCTTTGACCCTGCCTCTCATGACCCTTAGCTGTGAGCCCCCAAACAGTGTATGTGTGTGTGTGTGGATTTATACATCGTGTCTGTTGATCTGATAATATATGATGAATGTACACTGAATCATTTGATCTCATGATCTGAAGGCTTATGCTAACACGTTTGTAGACACATTTTACCTGTGCATGCAGTTTCTAAAGGAACGTTTTTGGTCACTACAAATGGTGAAATGCACCAGTTTAAATAACGGGAGAACACCAATCACAGCGCTGATTTGCCTGACTTCCTCTTGTGCTCTTACATTTACACGCTCCTGCACATCCTGCTATTCTGATGCACAGTTTTCCTATGATGGAAACAAGAAAATCCCTTTATGTCCTGGAATAATGTCTTTTTTTTTTAGGCAATAATTTGAGATAAACATTATTTGAGAGAGCTGCGGTTATTTGAGATTTTTCTGTGGGGTTTCTGATGTGATGGTGATTCAGTCAGACGCCATACTCGTGCAGTGTTTCTCATCTGATGATAATGGGATTGGGTTAATGAAGGAGTTAGCATGTTAGCATGCAGTGGAGAATCAGCGTACTGCACACTGCTGTAGTGTTGTGTAACACACTAACACAACATTATGACCACATGCTAATAATAACCATGATGACTCACAGGTGTGTGTGTGTGTGTGTGTGTGTGTGTGTGTGTGTGTGTGTGTGTGTGTGTGTGTTTGGCCCGGCTCAGAGTCGAATCATGAGATGTGGGCCGCAGGACACATGGGCCCTAAACTGCTAGAGATCACAGTGTTTTTTAAATGAACGTTTGGTCTGGGTTTTGCTACATTAGTTTGGGTTGGTTCAGGTTTTATTCGCTATAATGAAATCTAAAAATGCTGAAAACGTAACAATAATCATTCATTTCTCTCTCTGTCTCAGGTCCGCTCAGCGGTATCTCATTCCCACATCAACAGGAAGAATGCCTGCAGAATGTTGTCGGTAGTGCACCCTATATCCTTATTCTGGGTCAGGACTGTGCGGCCCAGTACCAACTCCTGAACTGTCTGCTGGGAGAGAGGATCCTCCCACTCGGGCCGGAGGCGGGCGGGGCCTGTGGGCCGGAGGGCGGGGCCTGCCGTAGGAGGAAGTTGTGTTTCACACACGGTCGTCAGAGGCGGTTGAGTTTGCCGTTGTCGGGTCAGTATGAGCTTGTGCATCAGTTAGCGGCTCACTGTGGTCGCTGGGATACGGTGCCGTCTGAAGACCTGGAGATCCAGGAGTGTGAAGATGATGCGCTGCGATCGGCCGAGCTCGAGATCACACTCCATCATCCACTGCTACAGGTCAGAGCAAGACGATCATGGGAAATGTAGTCCTCGGAGTGAGGTCATGTGTTTTGGTGCAGCACTTATTTAAACATTTCAGAATGACTCCAGATTACCTCACAGCCTCAAATCAGACCCAGTTCAATCTTATATCAGTCTCTGATGAGAATCAAATAAGACTCAGACTCGAATCACTCTCAGACTCAGATTAGATTCAAAACAGTCACAAACCAGTCTCGGTTCAGTGGCAGAGAGACTGCCTCTGACCTGATTACCTGGGAAATGTAGTCCTCCGAGTGAGGTGATTTTCTCACATTATCTCCTCACTACAGGAACATCAAGCATTCTTTGATCTGTTTCTCTGGTGTTTATGTAACTCTGTTCTTTGGGTCTGGTGCCCTTCACATGACCACCGATGGTGGAAAATAAGAGCTGTAATTCTGCTGCGGTTATGTGTGTCTCCATGGTGATGGGAAAACTGTGTAAATACATTTGTTTGTTTGTTTTTATGATTACGAAGGACAAGACTGAACAGTAGCTTTTAAGCTTTGAAGTTCAGATCAAAATTTAATCAGTCTCAGATTAAACTCAAATTATACTGATTAATCTCAAATCAGACACTGATGGTCTTTAATCAGACACTGATGGTCTTTAATCAGACACTGATGGGTCTTTAATCAGACACTGATGGGTCTTTAATCAGACACTGATGGGTCTTTAATCAGACACTGATGGGTCTTTAATCAGACACTGATGGTCTTTAATCAGACACTGATGGGTCTTTAATCAGACACTGATGGGTCTTTAATCAGACACTGATGGGTCTTTAATCAGACACTGATGGTCTTTAATCAGACACTGATGGTCTTTAATCAGACACTGATGGGTCTTTAATCAGACACTGATGGGTCTTTAATCGGACACTGATGGTCTTTAATCAGACACTGATGGGTCTTTAATCAGACACTGATGGGTCTTTAATCAGACACTGATGGGTCTTTAATCAGACACTGATGGGTCTTTAATCAGACACTGATGGTCTTTAATCAGACACTGATGGGTCTTTAATCAGACACTGATGGGTCTTTAATCAGACACTGATGGGTCTTTAATCAGACACTGATGGTCTTTAATCAGACACTGATGGGTCTTTAATCGGACACTGATGGTCTTTAATCGGACACTGATGGGTCTTTAATCAGACACGGATGGGTCTTTAATCAGACACTGATGGGTCTTTAATCGGACACTGATGGGTCTTTAATCAGACACTGATGGGTCTTTAATCAGACACTGATGGGTCTTTAATCAGACACTGATGGGTCTTTAATCAGACACTGATGGGTCTTTAATCAGACACTGATGGGTCTTTAATCAGACACTGATGGGTCTTTAATCAGACACTGATCAGTCTTTAATCAGACACGGATGGGTCTTTAATCAGACACTGATGGTCTTTAATCAGACACGGATGGGTCTTTAATCAGACACCGCTCAGTCTTTAATCAGACACTGATGGTCTTTAATCGGACACTGATGGGTCTTTAATCAGACACCGCTCAGTCTTTAATCAGACACTGATGGGTCTTTAATCAGACACCGCTCAGTCTTTAATCAGACACTGATGGTCTTTAATCAGACACGGATGGGTCTTTAATCAGACACCGCTCAGTCTTTAATCAGACACTGATGGTCTTTAATCGGACACGGATGGGTCTTTAATCAGACACCGCTCAGTCTTTAATCAGACACTGATGGTCTTTAATCAGACACTGATGGTCTTTAATCAGACACTGATGGGTCTTTAATCAGACACTGATGGTCTTTAATCGGACACTGATGGGTCTTTAATCAGACACCGCTCAGTCTTTAATCGGACACTGATGGGTCTTTAATCGGACACTGATGGGTCTTTAATCAGACACTGATGGTCTTTAATCAGACACTGATGGGTCTTTAATCAGACACTGATGGGTCTTTAATCAGACACTGATGGGTCTTTAATCAGACACGGATGGGTCTTTAATCAGACACTGATGGGTCTTTAATCAGACACTGATGGTCTTTAATCAGACACGGATGGGTCTTTAATCAGACACTGATGGTCTTTAATCAGACACTGATGGTCTTTAATCGGACACTGATGGGTCTTTAATCAGACGCTGATGGGTCTTTAATCAGACACTGATGGTCTTTAATCAGACACGGATGGGTCTTTAATCAGACACTGATGGTCTTTAATCGGACACTGATGGGTCTTTAATCAGACACCGCTCAGTCTTTAATCAGACACTGATGGTCTTTAATCGGACACTGATGGGTCTTTAATCAGACACTGATCGGTCTTTAATCGGACACTGATGGGTCTTTAATCGGACACTGATGGGTCTTTAATCGGACACTGATGGGTCTTTAATCAGACACTGATGGGTCTTTAATCGGACACTGATGGGTCTTTAATCGGACACTGATGGGTCTTTAATCGGACACTGATGGGTCTTTAATCGGACACTGATGGGTCTTTAATCGGACACTGATGGGTCTTTAATCAGACACTGATGGGTCTTTAATCAGACACTGATGGGTCTTTAATCAGACACTGATGGTCTTTAATCAGACACGGATGGGTCTTTAATCAGACACTGATGGTCTTTAATCGGACACTGATGGTCTTTAATCAGACACTGATGGGTCTTTAATCAGACACTGATGGTCTTTAATCAGACACTGATGGGTCTTTAATCGGACACTGATGGTCTTTAATCAGACACTGATGGGTCTTTAATCGGACACTGATGGTCTTTAATCAGACACTGATGGGTCTTTAATCGGACACTGATGGTCTTTAATCAGACACTGATGGTCTTTAATCGGACACTGATGGGTCTTTAATCGGACACTGATGGGTCTTTAATCAGACACTGATGGTCTTTAATCAGACACTGATGGTCTTTAATCAGACACTGATGGTCTTTAATCAGACACTGATGGTCTTTAATCAGACACTGATGGTCTTTAATCAGACACTGATGGGTCTTTAATCAGACACTGATGGTCTTTAATCAGACACTGATGGGTCTTTAATCAGACACTGATGGTCTTTAATCAGACACTGATGGGTCTTTAATCAGACACTGATGGTCTTTAATCGGACACTGATGGTCTTTAATCAGACACTGATGGTCTTTAATCAGACACTGATGGGTCTTTAATCAGACACGGATGGTCTTTAATCAGACACTGATGGGTCTTTAATCGGACACTGATGGTCTTTAATCAGACACTGATGGTCTTTAATCGGACACTGATGGGTCTTTAATCGGACACTGATGGGTCTTTAATCAGACACTGATGGTCTTTAATCAGACACTGATGGTCTTTAATCGGACACTGATGGGTCTTTAATCGGACACTGATGGGTCTTTAATCGGACACCGATCGGTCTTTAATCAGACACTGATGGTCTTTAATCAGACACTGATGGGTCTTTAATCAGACACTGATGGTCTTTAATCAGACACTGATGGGTCTTTAATCAGACACCGATCGGTCTTTAATCAGACACTGATGGGTCTTTAATCAGACACCGATCGGTCTTTAATCAGACACTGATGGTCTTTAATCAGACACTGATGGTCTTTAATCGGACACTGATGGTCTTTAATCAGACACTGATGGTCTTTAATCAGACACTGATGGGTCTTTAATCAGACACTGATGGTCTTTAATCAGACACTGATGGGTCTTTAATCAGACACTGATGGTCTTTAATCAGACACTGATGGTCTTTAATCAGACACTGATGGGTCTTTAATCGGACACTGATGGGTCTTTAATCAGACACCGATCGGTCTTTAATCAGACACTGATGGTCTTTAATCAGACACTGATGGGTCTTTAATCAGACACTGATGGTCTTTAATCAGACACTGATGGGTCTTTAATCGGACACTGATGGGTCTTTAATCGGACACTGATGGGTCTTTAATCGGACACCGATCGGTCTTTAATCGGACACTGATGGGTCTTTAATCGGACACTGATGGGTCTTTAATCGGACACTGATGGGTCTTTAATCAGACACTGATGGGTCTTTAATCGGACACTGATGGGTCTTTAATCAGACACTGATCGGTCTTTAATCAGTGTGTTTCTGTCAGTCAGAGAAGATGTGGGCCGGGTCATGGTTGAGTCTGAGTGTACGGTGTGAAGTGTGTGTGTGCGGTGAGCAGATTCCTTGCATTCCTGCTAAAACACGTACGCTGGCCGCTTTCCGTCACGAGGTGTTGTGTGCAGCAGATGAGTGTATGTTTGTGTCTGATCGGCCTGCGGCTCCAGCGCTCAGACAAACAATGAAATCCTCCGTTGAATGGATATTTATGAGGAGCTGTGATTGCACGACTGTTCAGAGAAAGCGCTCTGTTGAGCTTGTGTTTGAGAGACGGCACTGACTGCCTCTATTGTGTCCCTGTGCTCGTCTCTCTATATCTGTCTCTCACGTTCACTTGGACACTGCAGTTTGGGATTAATTATAGAGTGATTTAGAGTTCATGTGTTCCCACAGTCTGGACATTTTACATTTGCAATTTTGGAGCTTGGAAAACGAATGGAAATTAACGATATTTGTCTTTTCTTTGATGTTCTAAACACTAAACATTTAATTGGCATGAAATTACTCTGAATAAAATACCAAAATGAATGAAAATGACGTGATGATCTGGAGTCGTGCTAATATGATTTCTGTCGAACTAAAGCGTGTACATGACATTATTAAAATATAAGTGTTGTTTTAGTCTGACTAAAGTAATATGTCATCTGAATCATGTGTGTGTTTAGGAGGTGAAGATCATGGTTCTTCCGTGTCGTAACGCGCAGACCGTCGAAGACGCTCTGGGTGACCGCAAGCACGGAATTCTTCCCATAATCCTCTACGCCGTCAGCAAAGACGTGTTGACTCTCCAGCAGGTGAGCGATCTGAAGAAAGTTCGCGAGATGCTGTCGTTCCCCATTTGCTTCGTACGGATCCCGAGTGGCCTGGCGGCATCCCCGGAACTATCCCGCGGTGGCCGCGAGAGAGACTGCGGTGCGCTGTACGAACAGCTCGTGTCTCTGGAGCTCATCAACAGTTCAGAGGGACCCTGTGCTTGTGGAACGCCTGCGCAGACGCCCGGCGGATCCAGCAAGATGCAGAGCATTCTGGGAGAGAGTCTGGAGCGTCTGCACCGCGTGCTGGTGCCGTTCACGCGACTCGTGTTGCAGAATCAACAGGTGGAGGCCGCAAACATGCTGAACGACGTTCACTGCAGCTCTCTGGATTTCT
>NC_068323.1:334320-341820 GCF_025860055.1 Xyrauchen texanus | reverse complement strand
AATTTTTGCAATTATTATAATACAATAAAAATGTTTTACAATGTATATGATAATGGCATTTTAAGGATTATAGGAATACAAATATTTGTATTATAATTTCAATAGATTTATTTTCATTGTTTATGATGATGAGATTCTGCAGATATATATTTCTCATCACCTTGTGCTTGACTGTCCCGGATGAATAATGTGTGTGTGTGTGTGTGTGTGTGTGTGTGTGTGTGTGTTGTCTGTGTCAGGTCTCTGCCCAAACACGAGCGGCTGGTGAATCTTCACGGGTCAGTTATTGATCACTCTTATGCCGGCGGCTCCAGTATCGCAGTTCTGTTGATCATGGAGCGGTTACATCGAGACCTCTACACCGGACTGAAGGTATGACAGCAACTCTGTCTGTCTCTGTCCAACTCTATCTGATGATGATGATGATGATGATGATGATGACATCTCCCTCAGGCCGGGCTCTGTCTGAAGGAGAGGTTACAGATCGCTCTGGACGTGGTGGAGGGAATCCGGTTCCTGCACGGTCAGGGTCTCCTGCACCGAGACATCAAACTCAAGAACGTTCTGGTGAGGAACACTCGTCCACAGTCTGTCTGTCTTGAAAGAAAACCTTCTGTAACACAGTGTTTGTCTTGTGTAGCTGGACAAACAGAACCGGCCAAAATCACCGATCTGGGCTTCTGCAAACCCGAGGCCATGATGTCGGGCAGTATAGTGGGCACTCCCATTCACATGGCACCAGAACTGTTTACAGGTCAGAACCAGAACCAGTCAAACAGCACAAGAGTGTGTGTGTGTCCACAATAACACTGTGTGTGTCTTCAGGAAAGTACGATAACTCTGTGGACGGTACGCCTTCGGATTCTCTTCTGGTATCTCTGCACCGGATCTGTCAAACTTCCAGAAGCGTTTGAGAAATGTTCCAGTAAAGACCATCTGTGGACCAACGCCAAGAAAGGTACGAACATCCGCTCTCTTTCTGCAGTCACTGGAATGTTCTCGCTCACTCATTTTATTGGTGTGTTTCAGGCTCGCGCCGAGCGCTTGCCAACGCTTGACGAGGAATGCTGGCAGCTCATGGAAGCATGCTGGAATGGCGACCCTTCCCAGCGGCCCCTGCTCGGGATCGTACAGCCCAGTCTGCAGCGCATCATGGACCGTCTGTGTGACAACTCTGACCAAAAGAGCGCAAACCTTGAAGACTCAAACTGAAGCGCACACGCTCCGGTATATTCCACAACTGAAGCGCACACGCTCCGGTATATTCCACAAATGAAGAAGCGCCTGTTATGCATGTGTGGACAGATGGACAAACATGATAGAAGATGATGCGTGTCATACTTACTAGAGTGATCGAGTTCTGCTGCTTCCTCGTAGAGGTCATATATTCTACAAGTCGTTTTGTGATACAGATGAATTGACACATTGTAGATGTGTTTAAACTGATTGACACTTTTTTTAAATAAAATCATTTGAACCGCTGGACTGAATTTAATGTGCAAAAAGCATTAATAGGAAATCATTATAGGAGGAGAATTCCAGCCATGATGTCGCCATCTTTTGTCATCGAGCATGTTTCCATTTCATCAAAACAAAACATCGACTCGAGTGTATTGAGATATTTATGGCGTTTTTCTTGGATTTACATTTAATAGGCTGCTCGTGCACATACGCTTGTCAGGATTGGCGAGACACCTTGAATCTCTTATGTTCAATTAGAAGACATTATGGCTAGAACACTTTGAATGGACAAGAATGTGAATTTTAGATTGTGAACAGCTATACATTATCTGAGTAAACAACATTAAAGACAACACTTGAGTTATCTACTGTATCTAAATAACGTTTTGACTTAAATGCAAGATAAAGACCTCTCACAATCACACTTCTAATTACTTAAAGGTTCTGCTCAGTCTTGTGTGAATCTGAGGAAGCCTCAACCCTTTATACATTAGGAACTTGAATTGTATAAGATGTGCGGAACCGAAGCGGAGGCGACTGAGACTGCACCACCCGGACTGAGGCGAGTAACCGCACCACTAAGAGGATCTACTAAGTACTGGGGATTGGGCATTCCAGATTGGGATAAAAAAAACATTTAATTGATTTGAAATTGGTCTTTGAGAACATTAAATATTTGTATTTTATCTTATCCAGTAAGTCAGGGACATTTATTTGTAAAAATAACGATCGACCCGTTTCCGTCCTTCCTACATTTCACACGATTGCCGATGCGCGCTGTATTCTCGTGCCAAACGCGAATACCTTGACGAGCCTTGACAAGCGCGGGAATCCCGACGAGCGATGGAACCTTGACAAGCGCGGGAACCCCGAGCGCTGGAACCTTGACAAGCGCGGGAACCCGGCTGAGCAGCTGGAACCTTGACAAGCGCGGGAACCCCGACGAGCGATGGAACCTTGACAAGCGCGGGAACCTTGATAAGTCGCGGTAACCCCGACAGCATGGAACCTTGACAAGCGGGAACCTCGATCGAGCGCTGGAACCCCGACGACGCTGGAACCTTGACCAGCGTGGAACCCCGACGAGCGATGGAACCCCGACGAAGCTGGAACCCCGACGAGCTCTGGAACCTTGACCAGCTGGAACCCCGACGAAGTGCTGGAACCCCGACGGCGCTGGAACCCCACCGAGCGCTGGAACCTTGACCAACGCAGGAACCCCGACGAGCGATGGAACCTTGACAAGCGCGGAGCCCCGACGAGCGATGGAACCTTGACAAGCGTGGAACCCCGAGCTGGAACCTTGACGAGCGGGAACCCCGGCGAGCGCGGAACCCCGACGACGCTGGAACCTTGACCAGCGGGAACCCGACGAGCGATGGAACCCCGACGAGCTCTGGAACCCTGACCAGCTCTAGAACCTCGACCAGCGCTGGAACCCCGACGAGCTGGAACCCGCCGGCGCTGGAACCTTGACCAGCGCAGGAACCCCGACGAGCGATGGAACCTTGACAAGCGCTGGAGCCCCGACGAGCGATGGAACCTTGACAAGCTCGGGAACCCCGAGCGCTGGAACCTTGACAAGCGCGGGAACCCCGACGAGCGCTGGAACCTTGACAAGCGCGGGAACCCTGACGAGCGCTGGAACCTTGACAAGCGCGGGAGCCCCGACGAGCGATGGAACCTTGACAAGCACGGGAACCTTGACAAGTGCAGTAACCCCGAGCGCTGGAACCTTGACAAGCGCGGGAACCCCGACGAGCGCTGGAACCTTGACCAGCGCGGGAACCCCGACGAGCGCTGGAACCCCGACGAGCGCTGGAACCTTGACCAGCGCGGGAACCCCGACGAGCGCTGGAACCCCGACGAGCGCTGGAACCTTGACCAGCGCGGGAACCCCGACGAGCGCTGGAACCCCGACGAGCGCTGGAACCTTGACCAGCGGTGGAACCCCGACGAGCGGTGGAACCCCGACGAGCGATGGAACCCCGACGAGCGGTGGAACACTGATTAAATAAGTGTGGGACTCCATCAGAACAGCAGGATTCTGCAAGTAAGAGAAACTGAATGTTTAACTAGTTTATGATCTCAATAGTCATCAATAATGCTGGTTGTGAATAACAGAAATATTCATGTGTGTTTTTGGTGGAGCTCAGAATCAGGATCACGTGACGTTATTAAGAGTTGATAATGAAGACGCTAAGGTACATGCTTCAGTTAAAATATAAAGTTCTCATGTAAAAACTCTGTTTAGGAAGCGTCCAAATGCCAAAACTGGAGAAATGTAGAGACCCGTGTTGTTCCTCCCTAACATACAAATCTGTTAAACAGTTCTTGCGTGTAAAACACATTATTTAGTCCTGAGAAGATGATGTTTATTATCCTCCTCTCACTGTGGACGCTCAGAGACAGAAGAGGGGTGTCCTGGAGTCAAACATTCATATCCGACATTAGAACATCACCCTAACTAACCCCCTACAACTGATCGCACAAATGAAAGAGAAATATTAAAAACAGAAGTCTTTACTTCAGAGAGATGCAAACAGAGAAATACAGCAATATAAACACAATCTGTTTATCAGAACATCAAGCACAAACTCGTTTACAGTAGATAAACACTCCCTGCCATTGAAACACTCTGATTGGTTAGATTGATCTACCAGTACACGTGTGTTTTATGTGTGTGTTGGCGTGTTAGACAGATCTGTACAAACATCTGAAGATTTAAATGTACATTTGAAACATTTGATCATATGTTTATCAAAGACAATAATAAATGATATTTTGCATAAAGAAAATGAATTGTGCCATTATTATCCGGGCACAAGTGATCATTCTCACTACTATAATCTTCAGTGTGTGGATTTTAAAAGCATTTTCTTTATGCAAAATATATATATTGATCATTTTGGGATGAAACTTGACCGATATATTTACACAACAACATTATTTCTACTCTATAAAATACAAAGTTTTCTTTCAGTGTTTGTATAAAAGTGTTCTCAAAAACATATCAAAAGTTTTTAATTGTCCTGTGATGAATGATCACGTCCGTTTAGTGCCAGTAGTTAAAGGCGTGAATGAAGAGTCTCTCCGCTAGTGGTGCCACGGGAATATTTCCTCTTTCCTTCATATATCAAACTGAATTTATACAGCAGCATTTCAGTCCAGCAGTAGTTTAGCTTCATGTTGGAAATTTCCTGATAATCTCATATAAAACATTTACAAAAAAAAAAACCATCCGTTTGTTTGTCTTTGTTTTGTTGCAGCGAGGGGGGAGGGCACCCTCTTCTGGACAAATAAAAACGTAAAAAAGTGCTTCGCTTCAAGTATGTAAACAAAAATCAAAACGGTTTTAAAAGTGGCCGATTCTCTTCAGCGTTTGGCACGAGAATACAGCGCGCATCGGCAATCGTGTGAAATGTAGGAAGGACGGAAACGGGTCGATCGTTTTTTGCCTTTGACATCCTCTTCCTCCTCTCGTCACCATGGCAACATGCGTGTAGCATCAGCACCTGCAGACACATGAAAGCTCTGTCATATATGAACATTTTACTTGCATAATAGAAAAACATCATAAGAGAAACAGATGTGCTAAGGACTAAACTCTATGGACCCGCCAGCACGTCCACAGGGGGGCGCTATATCACGAAAGAGTTTAAGTGCCCGTATACATCGGTCAAGCAAATGAGGTCTCGTTTGAGAGCTTAGAATCAGAACTTTTCAGAGCGTACCATCACTTCTCCATTTATTACACAAAATAACTACAAAAGGCCTGAAAACCTTTGGGGTGTTAGAGCGCCCCCTACGGTTCACATCTGTGTATTGTTCTAGTGCTTCCTGCCACTTAGTGGAATGAAATACTGCAAATATCAGAACCAGAATTACATGCTTACAAATTTGGGATAAAAATAAAAATCTGTCTGTTTATCACAAGGTTATAAACACATTCAATATTATCTTTTGTTTGCATTTAGTTCAGTGTGTGACTGGTGAGTGTGAATGCGGCAGCACAAAAAAAAAAGAGTTTAAAGTTATGTACATACTTAATTATCATACTTATAAGGCAAATAGTGTATAAATTAAAGGCTAACAGGCATTAGTGACGCCGCTCGACAGAGATCCTCAAACATATTTATCACGTGTTTATGAATGTAGTCGATATAAATCACTCACTCAGATTCTGATGAGTCGTTATCGAGGGTTTTTGTCGCTACGCTCACTGACCCTCCATTCAGATGATCCTGTCTAGCCCTGCCCCCACGGCCTTCACTGGGGGCGTGGCCTCGGGAGGAGGCGGAGTCTGGTGGGCTGACTGACAGCTGGTTGTGAATGCAGTTGATGGCGTTTCTCTCAGCGATGGGCGACAGCTGCTGCTTCTTCAGAATCCCTGCAGGTCACAATCAAGATTAATTTATGCTAGCCTAGAGTCAGCGTTTAACATTTCAAGGAAAATATCTTTGTTTATATATATATTCTTCACATGTAAAAATATATAGCTATTAAATATATGATCACAGAATTGTCATTTTAGTTTGAAGTATCTCAGAAGCTGATTGGTTGGACGGGACCGTTTATTCTCACCTCGGTGTGGTTGTGTGCTGATGTTTGGTAAACTGGCGGCAGCAGCAGCAGCAGGTTCTCTGTCCCATGAGTCTCTGTTCTGTCCTCTGATCGCGAGACACTCGTCACCTGTCTCACTCTCCGTAATCCATCTGACAGACAGACATCACAGACGCCAGAGAGACACACTGACACAATGCACTTCCTTTTCCTTCGGCACTGTCCAGCAGTGTGAACAGCATTAAAGGCTGAAACGTTCTCTAGCAAGTGTGTGAACGCTAAATGTAGTATGTGTTCTGAACGTTACCACAAGGGGCGCTGTAGTGAGATTGATCAACTACAGTCATGGAGACCGTTCAAGCGGCGTCAGTATATTTATAGCAATGACCTGAATATCAAACAGTAACTCTATCGCCCCCTTGAGGACGTTTGTTCCGCTGCAGTGACGCACCGTTCATGTACTTGCGTTAAGTACGTTTCAGCTTTAAATCTAAACTATTATTAAACTGCAGCTAAAGAAATCAATGTTCTGTTCCTTCAGTTTTTATTAAAGTAATGTCATACCGCAAGGTTTCTTGTTGCCGTTGGTGGCGAGATTTTCCCAGCATTCCTCCTGCGGGATGTCAGCCTCGTCTTCCTCGCTGTCGGACGAGTGTGTGGACGCATACGAGCCGCTCTGATCGTCTTCCAGCTCTGAGAGATCGCTGTCAGAGTCCGAGTCATGATCTAAACGCACACAGACATTAAACAGAGCTTGTGTGTGTGTATGTGTGTGTGTGTGTTACTATAGTTACCGTCCAGCTGCTGTTTGTCCAGTGTGTTGTGTTCAGTCAAACTCAAGTGACTGCCGTTCACATCGTCTCCACTAAACACAAACATACACATTGTTTGGTACTTTCCAACACACACTGATAGTAATCTGGCACACTATATAATAGGGATAGTATGGATAGTATGGACAGTAGGGACAGTAGGGATAGTATGGATAGTATGGACAGTAGGGACAGTATGGATAGTAGGGATAGTAGGGACAGTAGGGATAGTACAGATAGTAGGGACAGTAGGGATAGTAGGGACGGTACGGACAGTAGGGACAGTACGGATAGTATGGATAGTAGGGACAGTAGGGACGGTAGGGATAGTATGGACAGTAGGGATAGTACAGATAGTAGGGACAGTAGGGATAGTAGGGACAGTAGGGATAGTAGGGATGGTAGGGACAGTAGGGATAGTATGGACGGTAGGGATAGTAGGGACAGTAGGGATAGTACAGATAGTAGGGACAGTAGGGATAGTAGGGATAGTATGGACAGTAGGGATAGTAGGGATAGTAGGGATAGTATGGACAGTAGGGATAGTATGGACAGTAGGGATAGTAGGGATGGTAGGGATAGTATGGACAGTAGGGATAGTAGGGATGGTAGGGATAGTATGGACAGTAGGGATAATAGGGACGGTAGGGATAGTATGGACGGT
>NC_068323.1:316820-329320 GCF_025860055.1 Xyrauchen texanus | reverse complement strand
ACACTTTTTTAACATACACTATAAATACTTTATGTACTTGTAGAAGTATGCTAACTGGAATGCAGCCGTACACTCATAGATGGCAAATACTCACTGATACGACAAATGCGATCGGTCCAGCGAAACTCCATATGAGAG
The DNA here is from genome assembly GCF_025860055.1 of Xyrauchen texanus. Lineage (NCBI taxonomy): Eukaryota > Metazoa > Chordata > Actinopteri > Cypriniformes > Catostomidae > Xyrauchen > Xyrauchen texanus. Next base: position 329,182 of record NC_068323.1, on the reverse strand, counting down.
TATCGTACAAAGAGAGCCAGCAGAAATCAGGATTTCCATAACCCTCCGGATCCAGTCCAACCGCAAGACCTGTTACACACACAATCAACACTTTCAATTAGACATAGCAATATTTATACTGATATTCACACCCACTATACTGATATTCATTCTCACTATACCGATATTCACACCCACTATACTGATATTCATTCTCACTATACCGATATTCACACCCACTATACTGATATTCATTCTCACTATACCGATATTCACACCCACTATACTGATATTCACACCCACTATACTGATATTCATTCTCACTATACCGATATTCACACCCACTATACTGATATTCATTCTCACTATACCGATATTCACACCCACTATACTGATATTCACACCCACTATACTGATATTCATTCTCACTATACCGATATTCACACCCACTATACTGATATTCATTCTCACTATACCAATATTCACACCCACTATACTGATATTCATTCTCACTATACCGATATTCACACCCACTATACTGATATTCACACCCACTATACTGATATTCATTCTCACTATACCGATATTCACACCCACTATACTGATATTCACACCCACTATACTGATATTCATTCTCACTATACCGATATTCACACCCACTATACTGATATTCACACCCACTATACTGATATTCATTCTCACTATACCGATATTCACACCCACTATACTGATATTCACACCCACTATACTGATATTCATTCTCACTATACCGATATTCACACCCACTATACTGATATTCATTCTCACTATACCGATATTCACACCCACTATACTGATATTCACACCCACTATACTGATATTCATTCTCACTATACCGATATTCACACCCACTATACTGATATTCATTCTCACTATACCGATATTCACACCCACTATACTGATATTCATTCTCACTATACCGATATTCACACCCACTATACTGATATTCACACCCACTATACTGATATTCATTCTCACTATACCGATATTCACACCCACTATACTGATATTCATTCTCACTATACCGATATTCACACCCACTATACTGATATTCACACCCACTATACTGATATTCATTCTCACTATACCGATATTCACACCCACTATACTGATATTCATTCTCACTATACCGATATTCACACCCACTATACTGATATTCACACCCACTATACTGATATTCATTCTCACTATACCGATATTCACACCCACTATACTGATATTCACACCCACTATACTGATATTCATTCTCACTATACCGATATTCACACCCACTATACTGATATTCATTCTCACTATACCGATATTCACACCCACTATACTGATATTCACACCCACTATACTGATATTCATTCTCACTATACCGATATTCACACCCACTATACTGATATTCATTCTCACTATACCGATATTCACACCCACTATACTGATATTCATTCTCACTATACCGATATTCACACCCACTATACTGATATTCACACCCACTATACTGATATTCATTCTCACTATACCGATATTCACACCCACTATACTGATATTCATTCTCACTATACCGATATTCACACCCACTATACTGATATTCACACCCACTATACTGATATTCACACCCACTATACTGATATTCATTCTCACTATACCGATATTCACACCCACTATACTGATATTCACACCCACTATACTGATATTCATTCTCACTATACCGATATTCACACCCACTATACTGATATTCACACCCACTATACTGATATTCATTCTCACTATACCGATATTCACACCCACTATACTGATATTCACACCCACTATACTGATATTCATTCTCACTATACCGATATTCACACCCACTATACTGATATTCACACCCACTATACCGATATTCACACCCACTATACTGATATTCATTCTCACTATACCGATATTCACACCCACTATTCTGATATTCACACCCACTATACTGATATTCACACCCACTATACTGATATTCATTCTCACTATACCGATATTCACACCCACTATACTGATATTCACACCCACTATACCGATATTCACACCCACTATACTGATATTCATTCTCACTATCCCGATATTCACACCCACTATACTGATATTCACACCCACTATACTGATATTCACACCCACTATACTGATATTCACACCCACTACACTGATATTCACACCCACTATACCGATATTCACACCCACTACACTGATATTCACACCCACTATACTGATATTCACACCCACTATACTGATATTCACACCCACTATACTGATATTCACACCCACTATACCGATATTCACACCCACTATACTGATATTCACACCCACTATACTGATATTCACACCCACTATACCGATATTCACACCCACTACACTGATATTAATTCTCACTGTACCAACATATTTTCATTGGTCGTAAAAATTATTATAAATTATTATTATTAATAAATTTCAACTTCAATTGTTCCCTCCAGCAGTTTTTTTCTTCCCAATTTGTAACGGCCAATTTCCAATGTGCTCCAAGTCCTCGTGGTGGCGCGGTTACTCGCCTCAATCTGGGTGTCGGAGGACGAATCCCCATGTGACTCTACCCTCCCTAGCATCCGGCCCAATTTGGTTACCCCATGTGACTCTACCCTCCCTAGCAACCAGACAAGTTTGTTGCTTAGGAGACCTGGATGTCCTCGTGTCTCCAGCTGTAGTAGTCAGCGTCAATACTACCCAGACCCCAACCCCCCCCCCCCCCCGTTTGACTTTTGTGACATCATGTTGTATGTTTGTACCTGTGATGAATGCGGGGACGCCCCAGCCAATCAGATAATAGAATCTCATGGGGCCGTAGTTGATGTCTCTGAGTTCACTCAACATACGATAGACGTGCAGACCTTCCAGAAACAACCATGAGAACACACACAGCCAGAAGAAATGCAGCAGGATAGCCATCCCTGTACACAAGAACTACACACACACACAGACATCAGAGGATAATACCAACACACTCGTCTCTTTAATGGATTTTAGTGTGTGACAGTGTGTGTGTGTGTGTGTTACCGGGTTGTCGGCCTGATTGATGCCGAGGATGAAGAGGATCTGTGCGATGAAGAGCGCGGCCGAGCTGTTGTTGATGATGCTGGTCTTGTTGCTGCTCATGTAGCGCAGACACGTGAGGAAGATGATGGTGATGAAGAGGAAGCCCAGAGACACGCCCACTGAACTCCACGTCACCAGTTTCACCGGCAGAATCTCTCCGTTCTGAACACAACGTTACAGTCGTCACCAGAGTCACCATTAACAGATTTACATCATTCTCTCGGGAAACACGTGTCACCTCTCTGTGCGAGACGTCCATGAGTACGGCGAAGCTGGTCATGTGATAACACTGACAGCTGATGTGTGTTCTGTTCCTGAAGACCACCTCACAACCTTTAGAAGACCAGCCGCCTGGACCGCCAGCACTGCCCACACACACACACACATTAAACATGTCACTCATGTCATCAGTTCATATCAGTACACGTGTGTGTTTGCAGTGTGTACTCACACTATAGAATGGTTCCAGAACACACAGATGGGTTTAGAGCGCTCCTCAGTGGTGACAAGGCGGAACTGCACTGTGATTGGTTTATCCAGCGTGTGCTGCAGTAACTCCTCGTTATCATGAACAGTTATACTGACCACCGGAGTGTTAATGACCGGACGCTTCGGCACTCTGAACACACAAACGCCATTAAAACAACGTATGACAAGCTTATGGTCCACAAACGACATTAAGGGGAAAGAAAGGGATGTTTTTTAACCGATGACAGGACTAATAGGTACAAATATACACACAGGATTTTAATGTAAAACTATGGAAGGAAATATATGATGTATTCATGTTATTTGAAACAAATGGTGGGACAACCAACTAGAATAAGGGAAACGACTTCATCTTGTATCGATCACATTTGCTTGAGCGAAGATGATCTGACGTTTATTATGAGTCTCGTCTCACCTGAGGCTCCTCTTGTCCATGTCGTATCGCTCTGGTAACAGCGACGCCAGACTATGGAATATAATCACGCTGGCGATTGCGTCCTGCTCGCTGTCGTCCGGGTGACGTCTCTTGCGATTGGCCGTGTGGTTTCTGCCGGACTCTGCAATTGGCTCGTTGTGATGCCGTGGACCTTTGCCCTCTGGGGCGGGGATAAAGACGGAGTCGGGGAGAGTGACAGTCGTCTCTAGGTCAAGTGGACGCGGCCCTCGGAGAGACTCGTAACGTGGCAGTTTCGCTCCGGGGAAATTCATCTTCTCCAAACGATCAATAGAGATCACTGCAACACATACGCCACAACTACACTAAATATAGCAACACCAGACTAGAACTTGTTCAACTAAACAAAGCTAATAAATTCAAAACGGTGGTTGCATGTTAGCATGTCTTAAATATTTAAAGGTTTTGGTGCGAGTCGTCGTGTGTGCTCACCGATGTTGGGTGTTACTATAGTAAACGGGCTCAGGTAAGTCTTCCTCATGTTCTGAGCAAGAGTGTTTGTATACTCCTCAAACTGTTGCAGCAGTGTCGCCGCCCCACCGTCCGTCTTCTGAATGAGCTCCCAGTGCCCACGTGTGCCCGTTGACAGGATGGCACTGCCCACATGCATCAGGTGCTGCAGCAGTGAACAATCAGAGATTACACAGTGCTGAGGAACTTATAGATAAAAACATTATACTATTATTTTAACCTTTCTGGGTATTTGTTATTTAAATATTTAATACAAAATTAACTGTGTGGAACAAGACTTGGTGACTTTTCCTAGACTTACAATCTGAACATGCAAACACAATTTGGACTTGATTCGATGAGTTTAATTGATTACACACACACACACTCACTCTCTCTCTCTCTCTCTCTCTCACACAGAAAGAACTAAATAAGTAAGACCCAATTCTTCGTTTAAATTAAGAAACTTGACTAAATCTACTTTGTTACATTTTGAAAATGCTTTATCTATGTCTTCTCTTGTAACACCATGGTCAGGTTTGACTGTAAACATAATGTGACGTTATTGCAAAAACTGACACTTTAAAAGATGTTAAACTTTGAAATATTATAGTTTTATAAATTTCTTCAGTTCATTCAGAAATTATTCAGACAGATTTTTGATAACTTTGCAAATGTATTAAAATTAAAACACTGAAATATCACAGTGGCACAAAGTATTCAGACCCTTAACTCAGCACTCAGCTGAAGCACCTTTGGCAGCGATTACAGTCTCGAGTCTTTTTGGGTATGACAAGCGTTGCACACCTGGATTTGGGGACTTTCTGCCATTCTTCTTTGCAGGACCTCTCAAGCTCTGTCAGGTTGGATGGGGACCGTCGGTGGACCGTCATTTTCAGATCTCCAGAGATGTTCAATCAGGTTCAATTCTGGGCTCTGGCTGGGACACTCAAGGACATTCACAGAGTTGTCCTGTAGCCACTCCTTTGTTATCTTGGCTGTGTGCTTGGGGTCATTGTCCTGTTGGAAGATGAACCTTCGCCCCAGTCTGAGGTCCAGAGCGCTCTGGAGCAGGTGTTCATCTAGTATGTCTCTGTATATTGTGGTGTTCAGATTTCCTTCATCCCTGACCAGTCCCCAGTCCCTGCCACTGAAAAACATCCCCACAGTATGATGCTGCCACCACCATGCTTCACCGTTGGGATGGTATTGTGCAGATGATGAGGGGTGCCTGGTGTCCTCCAGACATGACGCTTGGAATTGAGGACAAACAGTTCAATCGTCATTTCATCAGACCAGAGAATCTTGTTTCTCGCAGTCTGAGAGTCCTTTAGGTGCTTTATTATGTGTCTTGCCCTGAGGAGAGGCGTCCGTCTGGCCACTCCGCCTTAAAGCCCAGATCGGTCGTCCTTCTGCACGTTCCTCTCGTCTCCACACATCTCTGGAGCTCAACCAGAGTGATCATCGGGCTCTTGGTCACTAGGCGTGTAACAGTTCTGCATTTGCTCCGCGGTACATCTGTAGTTAAATACAGGTGGGGCGTGTGGGGAGTTGTGCGTGGATGCCGCGGAGAACAGCGTGATGCCTCCACACGCGCTACGTCTCCGTGGTAACGTGCTCAACAAGTCACGTGATAAGATGCGCAGATTGACGGTCTCAGATGCGGAGGCAACTGAGATTCATCCTGCGCCACCCGGATTGAGTCGAGTCACTACGCCACCACGAGGACTTACAGCGCATTGGGAATTGGGAGTTACACATTGGGAGAAAAAGGGAGGAAATCCAACAAAAAAATTATAAATACACTGTTTAAACTATGGTTACTGTAGTAAAACAAGGTGATTTGTAGTGAGGGCAAATCTCTTGAAGTGTGTGTTTCCAAATAGAAGATTTTTACTTCTGTTCATTTTACCATACAGAAACCGTCACCATAAAACCCTGATACAAACCGAACCGTTACACCCTTATTGGTCACCTCTCTTACCAAGCCCCTTCTCCCCCGACTGCTCAGTTTGGCCGGCGGCCTGCTATAGGAAGAGTCCTGTTGTTCCAAACTTCTTCCATTTAAGGATTATGGAGGCCACTGTGCCCTTGGGAACCTTCAATGCAGCCGAAATGTTTTTGTAGCCTCTCCAAATCCTCGACACAATCCTGTCTCTGACCTCGACACAATCACGTCTCTGATCTCTGCAGCCGTTCCTTTGACCTCATGAGTTGGTTTTTGCTCTGATATGCATTAACAGCTATAATACCTTATATAAACAGGTGTGCATGTCCAATCATTGTGTGGAAACATCTCAAATATGATCCTGTCACAGCAAAGGGTCTGAATACTTATGTCAATGTAATATTTCAGTTTTTAAAAGTTTGGTAAAAATAACAATTTATAGCATAAGGATGCAACATAACAACATGTTGGGAAAAGAAGGGTCTGAATACTTTCTGAATGCACTATAACTATATTTCCACAGCATAACTTGTTCTAAAAAAATCCTAAAATTAGATCATTTAAAAATGAAGTTCCAACAGGTCAGATGATCAGATCACACAGTTACTGGTTGTAATAGTGTTTTTTCCAGCAGATGGCAGTAATCTGCCCACACTCTCTTCATGCTTGAGCTGATAGAAGAGGAGGTTTGAACAGGAGGCTTAAAGTAGTTCAGCTACGGTCACGCCACACTTGTTAGTTTGTAACAACACTGGTGCGGGGATCATTACTCGTTAAATGTGAAGCTGTGTGTACCTCGTTAAACAGCACGTCCTGTGTGGCGGTCAGGTTGAATCCGTGCTGGTTGCTCTCGTGTTGCAGTATCGAGCGCATCAGGTGATACGCTATTTTCACATCGCTGCCGTAAAACTCTTTAGTGTTCTGTGTGGCGTTAAAAAGGGACGCTGTTGTCCGCTGTACGTTACTGGAGTCCATCAGAGATGCGTTACGCATCAAACGCTCCGACTGAAACATGAAAACTCGTTAGAGGAACAGAAGACGAGCTAACACCCGTCAAGCGATCATGATTGATGCTCACCAGTGTCTTGAGTTTACTGAAGCTCACAGACGTGCAGTTAAAGAGGTTTGGAGAGAGCCAGCCCTTGTGTTCATCACAGTGACGAATCGCCGTTCCTGCACACATTTACAGATGCTTTTATCCACAGCGACTCAGTTATGTGAGCAATATAAGCACTTATTTATAGAGTTTATTTTACAATACAAACTTTACAAACTGTTGCAGCCCATTACATTTAGATAATGAGTCACGTAAAGTTCGAAATGGATTAAAATGACATTCTGAATGTCATGGATTCATACCGATGGATCCTTTAGTACATGAAACAGCAGCCGGTAATCCAAACTTAGTTCTGGGCCACCAGATCCCTGCTTCAATCGCCTGAGGACAGCTGTCGTATATCACTGTAACAATCCAGACAAACATACATGAAACACACGTGTTATAATAGTGTGACGTTAATCACGTGTGTGTTGAACTCTGACCTTCACAACCATTGGACGAGACCTCTGCAAACGGATTATCACAGCGGTCACACTGACGACCTATGACCCCTGGCTTACACTGACACTGACCGCTGTCACGGTCACACGCCCGAGAAAAGGACCCGACGGAGTAACAGTCACACAGCAGACAAACGTCACGGCCCGGCGGACGGAAGTGATTATCCTTAAACACAGAGATATCACGTTAATCTCCAGCACTTTTTCATTATAGACACGAGTTATTTTGCATATTGTTGGGCCTCACGGTTTGTGGTGATATTAACAGATTTCAGGAGTTTGTTGTTGTGTTGTCTGATGTGCTCTGAGTTTGATGTGCACAAAAGCGGTAAATGTGACACATTTTCTACAGTGTGTTTTACCTTGCAGCGACACTCGCCGCCCGTCTTGTTACAGTCAGAGTCGAAGCCTTTAGCGGTGTCACAGTTACACGGACCGCACGATTTCTCACCCCACCAACCGCGAGGGCATGGAAGATCCGTCCTGACACACACACACACATGTTAGTACACACATCAGTTGAATACAGCAGATGTGTTCAAGTGAAACAGGAAACTGTTCATTACTTTTTCTCACAGTACTGGCCAAAATAGATGCTGGGACAGTTGCACATGTATCCGTGGGTGGAGCTTGACTTCCTGCTGCATGCTGATTGGTGCTCACAGGGATTGAGAGCACAGACATCAGTACAGTTGTTGCCATAGTAACCTGTTTAAAAAATAAATACAGAAATTTTAATAAATACAGAAAAAATATGTACATCACCCTATATGTGCCACTATATATACACTGCGTATACAAATACACAATACGTACATCACCCTATATGTGCCACTATATATACACTGCGCATACAAATACACAATACGTACATCACCCTATATGTGCCACTATATATACACTGCGTATACAAATACACAATACGTACATCACCCTATATGTGCCACTATATATACACTGCGTATACAAATACACAATACGTACATCACCCTATATGTGCCACTATATATACACTGGCATACAAATACACAATCGTACATCACCCTATATGTGCCACTATATATACACTGCGTATACAAATACACAATACGTACATCACCCTATATGTGCCACTATATATACACTGCGTACACAAATACACAATACGTACATCACCCTATATGTGCCACTATATATACACTTAGTATACAAATACACAATACGTACATCACCCTATATGTGCCACTATATATACACTGCGTATACAAATATACAATACGTACATCACCCTATATGTGCCACTATATATACACTTAGTATACAAATACACAATACGTACATCACCCTATATGTGCCACTATATATACACTGCGTATACAAATACACAATACTTACATCACCCTATATGTGCCACTATATATACACTTAGTATACAAATATACAATACGTACATCACCCTATATGTGCCACTATATATACACTCATGTATACAAATACACAATACGTACATCACCCTATATGTGCCACTATATATACACTTAGTATACAAATACACAATACGTACATCACCCTATATGTGCCACTATATATACACTGCGTATACAAATACACAATACTTACATCACCCTATATGTGCCACTATATATACACTTAGTATACAAATATACAATACGTACATCACCCTATATGTGCCACTATATATACACTGCGTATACAAATACACAATACGTACATCACCCTATATGTGCCACTATATATACACTGCGTATACAAATACACAATACGTACATCACCCTATATGTGACACTATATATACACTTAGTATACAAATACACAATACGTACATCACCCTATATGTGCCACTATATATACACTTAGTATACAAATACACAATACGTACATCACCCTATATGTGACACTATATATACACTTAGTATACAAATACACAATACGTACATCACCCTATATGTGCCACTATATATACACTGCGTATACAAATACACAATACTTACATCACCCTATATGTGACACTATATATACACTGCGTATACAAATACACAATACGTACATCACCCTATATGTGACACTATATATACACTTAGTATACAAATACACAATACGTACATCACCCTATATGTGCCACTATATATACACTGCGTATACAAATACACAATACTTACATCACCCTATATGTGCCACTATATATACACTTAGTATACAAATACACAATACGTACATCACCCTATATGTACCACTATATATACACTGCGTATACAAACACACAATACTTACATCACCCTATATGTGCCACTATATATACACTTAGTATACAAATACACAATACGTACATCACCCTATATGTGCCACTATATATACACTGCGTATACAAATACACAATACGTACATCACCCTATATGTGACACTATATATACACTTAGTATACAAATACACAATACTTACATCACCCTATATGTGCCACTATATATACACTTAGTATACAAATACACAATACGTACATCACCCTATATGTGCCACTATATATACACTGCGTATACAAATACACAATACGTACATCACCCTATATGTGACACTATATATACACTGCGCATACAAATACACAATACGTACATCACCCTATATGTGACACTATATATACACTGCGCATACAAATACACAATACGTACATCACCCTATATGTGACACTATATATACACTGCGATACAAATACACAATACGTACATCACCCTATATGTGCCACTATATATACACTCATGTATACAAATACACAATACGTACATCACCCTATATGTGACACTATATATACACTGCGTATACAAATACACAATACGTACATCACCCTATATGTGCCACTATATATACACTGCGTATACAAATACACAATACGTACATCACCCTATATGTGCCACTATATATACACTGCGCATACAAATACACAATACGTACATCACCCTATATGTGACACTATATATACACTGCGCATACAAATACACAATACTTACATCACCCTATATGTGCCACTATATATACACTGCGTATACAAATACACAATACGTACATCACCCTATATGTGCCACTATATATACACTGCGTATACAAATACACAATACTTACATCACCCTATATGTGCCACTATATATACACTGCGTATACAAATACACAATACGTACATCACCCTATATGTGCCACTATATATACAGAATATAATGTATCTATTTCACCCTATACATACACAAATATACAGAATATATTCATATCATCCTATATGTCTCCCTATACACATTATATACACAAATATACAGAATATATCTATTTCACCCTATATGTATCCGAATGTACACAGTGTATACATGAATAAACAGTATGCATATATATTTAAATCACACTGTATGCATGATGATATATAAACACACTCACCGGTGTGACAGCTGCATGAATATGTGTCCCAGTTGTTGCGGCAGTAGCTGTGTTGCGGGCATGGGTTCGATCCGCAGGGGTCCGGCAGACTGCAGCCTGACTCAACGTTCACAACATGAGCCTGAGGCATGCTGGGAAACACTGGACTGGAGGAGGATTCACCCAAACGCAAACCCTGAACACAACACACACAGACAGGAACACTGAGTGTATACCTCTGCATACTTTGACTAGTTCAGTGTAAACATACGCTCATAGGGGCGGGGTTGTGCATCCAGTGATATCTTTCCATGTGTGTGTGTGGCAGCTGATTACCTGCATACATCCTCTGAATCCATTAATCACTTGATTCTTGCCTTCCATGACGCCGCCAACACTGAGAGACTTCATTTGAACTCCGTTTAACTTAGCGTCCAACTCCATAGACGACTACACACACACACACTTTATTAGCATGACTACTACAGTTATTGCAGGTTATTTGAGTGACACTTCAACTTCTGCTTGAAATAACAGCGTGACTGAGGCAGAACGTTCTGTCATAGATATAGCGTGTCTCACCGTGTACAGACCGTTGTCGAGCGTCAGTGTGGCTCTGATCGCACCCGCTGCAGGTCTGAACTCTAACAGAACATGATGCCAATGACCATCATCCACCGTGACATCATCAACACGAGACACTGTAGAGTCCTCGCCGCGCTGCACTGACATCACCACACAACCCTCACGCAACTGACAGAGAAACACACTTGAACTTAGAACAGCAGTCAGAAGAAACCGTTTGATTGAGCTCCTAACACACATTTTAAATGTCCAGCCCAAACTCGTGTTGTTCCACAAGCGGCCAGTAGGTGGAGTTATAACACAAACACTCTGTGCACCTGTCTTCACCACTGAACTGTGTTTCTGTGTTTACTTGACTATCATTTGAAGCCACAAATTGTG